>NC_069502.1:690304051-690514051 GCF_027579735.1 Bombina bombina
AGTTGACCCTTTTTTAATTTTCACATAATTCAATGTTTTATGGCACTTTAATATTAGAATTCATATAGTAAAAGGTATATTTTTTAATTCTTTAAAACTGTTTTTGTCTATTTTTAATAGGAGTTCTTCTCTAAGAAGTCAGACTGTTCCTTGTTTTTGTTTGGTTCCCATAACAAGAAGCGTCCTAACAACCTGATTTTTGGTAGGTAACTGTTACACAGCTGTGTTTCTAGGGTTATTCTTTTGAAATGTGTGGGTTGGATTTTAGAAGAGCTGACAGACTGCTTAACTGAAATGTCTTTAAAAATCCATTGGTACAAATGTTGTTGGGATAAATTATACTGAGTATCGTGGTATAAAATGTGTTCTTCACATGCAGGTTTTTGTTTTACTCTGATAACACATAGACAATTAAAACAAATCTATTCACAGCTATTAATTACATATCACACACCCAGACGCATGTGCACGTACATAAAATGTAATTATCACTGGGCTTGTGAGACATTGCCAAATAAGATATTAAACTTGCTTATCTTTAAAGGGACATTGTTAAAAAAACACACACAGTTCTAAGGTGACTAGTGCATCATTACTTGCTTTAACAAATTAGAGCGGTTTATTTTTTTCCACAACAGTTGTCCCTTTAACTTTACCTGAGAGGTAAATTAAGTGATATTTCTCCTGTTAAGTGTAGTCAGTCCACGGGTCAAGCATTACTTATGGGATTATATCTCCTCCCTAACAGGAAGTGCAAGAGGATCACCCAAGCAGAGCTGCTATATAGCTCCTCCCCTCTACATCATACCCAGTCATTCTCTTGCACCTAACTAATAGATAGGACGTGTGAGAGGACTGTGGTGTGTTAAACTTAGTTTTTATTTCTTCAATCAAAAGTTTGTTATTTTAAACGGCACCGGAGTGTGTTGTTTTTTCTCAGGCAGCATTAGAAGAAGAATCTACCTGAGTTTGTCTATGATCTTAGCGGTCGTAACTAAGATCCACTTGCTGTTCTCGGCCATTCTGAGGAGTGAGGTAACTTCAGAACAGGGGATAGCAGGCAGGGCCCACCTGCAAGGAGGTATGTGCAGTAAATTATTTTCTGAGGAATGGAATTGACTGAGAAAATACTGCTAATACCGATGTAATGTAAGTGCAGCCTTAAATGCAGTAGTAGCGACTGGTATCAGGCTGATATGTATGTATGTATACTCTGAGGTATTTCTGGGGAATGGAATTTCACTAAGAAAATACTGTCTATATTAAAGTTATATTTGAGCCTGCACTGCAGTGAAAGCGACTAGCAGCAGGCTTATTAATAACACTTCATAACTTTCATTTTTAAAACGTTTACTGGCATGTTAATCGTTTTTTCTGAGGTACTTGGTGATAAAACTTTATGGGCATGATTTTTACCACATGGCTGTCGTTTGTTTCTGAATAAAAACAGTTTACTGAGCTTTCCCACTGTTGTAATATGAGTGGGAGGGGCCTATTTTAGCGCTTTATTGCGCAGTAAAAATTTAGTCACAGTCTTCCTATTTCTTCCTCCATGATCCAGGACGTCTCTACAGAGCCCAGGGGTCTCCAAAATTAGTTTTGAGGGAGGTAATCACTCACAGCAGATCTGTGACAGTGTGTTTTGACTGTGATAAAAACGTTAATTATTAAATTGTTATCCGTTTTTGGGTATTAAGGGGTTAATCATCCATTTGCTGGTGGGTGCAATCCTTTGCTAACTTAATACATTTACTGTGAAAAATTGGTTGCTATAACTATTTTGGTTCATTGTTATTTCAACTGTGACAGTTTTTTGTGCTTCTTAAAGGCACAGTAGCGTTTTTTATATTGCTTGTAAATTTATTTAGAAAAGTATTTCCAAGCTTGCTAGTCTCATTGCTAGTCTGTTTAAACATGTCTGACACAGATGAATCTCTTTGTTCACTATGTTTAAAGGCCAATGTGGAGCCCAATAGAAATTTGTGTACTAATTGCATTGATGTTACTTTAAATAAAAGTCAATCTTTACATGTAAAGAAATTATCACCAGACAACGAGGGGGAAGTTATGCCGACTAACTCTCCTCACGTGTCAGTACCTTCGCCTCCCGCTCAGGAGGTGCGTTATATTGTGACGCCAAGTACATCAGGGAGGCCCATACAAATCACTTTGCAAGACATGGCTAATGTTATGATAAACGCGATCACTCTGGGGTAAGAACAGAGTGCGCTGATAATAATAGAGCCATGTCTGATACTGCGTCACAATTTGCAGAACATGAGGACGGAGAGCTTCATTCTGTGGGTGACGGCTCTGATCCAAGTAAACTGGACTCAGACATTTCAAATTTTAAATTTAAGCTTGAGAACCTCCGTGTATTACTAGGGGAGGTATTGGCGGCTCTGAATGATTGTAACACGGTTGCAATTCCAGAGAAAGTATGTAGGCTGGATAAATATTTTGCGGTACCAGCGTGTACTGACGATTTTCCTATACCTAAAAGGCTTACAGAGATTAACAAGGAGTGGGATAGACCCGGTGTGCCTTTTTCACCCCCTCCTATATTTAGAAAAATGTTTCCAATAGACGCCACCACACGGGACTTATGGCAGACGGTCCATAAGGTGGAGGGAGCAGTTTCTACTCTGGCTAAGCGCACCACTATCCCGGTGGAGGATAGCTGTGCTTTTTCAGATCCAATGGATAAAAAGTTAGAGGGTTACCTTAAGAAAATGTTTGTTCAGCAAGGTTTTATATTACAACCCCTTGCATGCATTGCGCCTGTCACGGCTGCGGCGGCATTCTGGTTTGAGTCTCTGGAAGAGACCCTTAGCACAGCTCCATTGGATGAGATTATAAACAAGCTTAAAGTCCTTAAGCTAGCTAATTCATTTATTTCTGATGCCGTAGTACACTTAACCAAACTTACGGCTAAGAACTCCGGATTCGCCATTCAAGCGCGTAGAGCGCTGTGGCTTAAATCCTGGTCAGCTGATGTGACTTCTAAATCTAAATTGCTTAATATTCCTTTCAAAGGGCAGACATTATTCGGGCCCGGTTTGAAAGAAATTATCGCTGACATTACTGGAGGTAAGGGCCATGCCCTGCCTCAAGACAGGGCCAAACCAAGGGCTAAACAGTCTAATTTTCGTGCCTTTCGTAACTTCAAGGCAGGAGCAGCATCAACTTCCTCCGCTCCAAGACAGGAAGGAACTGTTGCTCGCTACAGACAGGGCTGGAAACCTAACCAGTCCTGGAACGAGGGCAAGCAGGCCAGAAAACCTGCTGCTGCCCCTAAGACAGCATGAAGTGAGGGCCCCCGATCCGGAAACGGATCTAGTGGGGGGCAGACTTTCTCTCTTCGCCCAGGCTTGGGCAAGAGATGTCCAGGATCCCTGGGCGTTGGAGATCATATCTCAGGGATATCTTCTGGACTTCAAAGCTTCTCCTCCACAAGGGAGATTTCATCTTTCAAGGTTATCAGCAAACCAGATAAAGAAAGAGGCGTTTCTACGCTGTGTACAAGACCTCTTACTAATGGGAGTGATCCACCCAGTTCCGCGGTCGGAACACGGACAAGGGATTTATTCAAATCTGTTTGTGATTCCCAAAAAAGAGGGAACCTTCAGACCAATCTTGGACTTAAAGATCCTAAACAAATTCCTACCCATGATCCAAGAGGGTCAGTACATGACCACAGTGGATTTAAAGGATGCCTACCTTCACATACCGATTCACAAGGATCATTACCAATATCTAAGGTTTGCCTTCCTAAACAGGCATTACCAGTTTGTAGTTCTTCCCTTCGGGTTAGCTACGGCTCCAAGAATCTTTACAAAGGTTCTGGGCTCTCTTCTGGCGGTACTAAGACCGCGAGGCATAGCGGTAGCTCCGTACCTAGACGACATTCTGATACAAGCGTCAAGTTTCCAAACTGCCAAGTCTCATACAGAGTTAGTTCTGGCATTTCTAAGGTCGCATGGGTGGAAGGTGAACGTAGAAAAGAGTTCTCTATTGCCACTCACAAGAGTTCCCTTCTTAGGGACTCTTATAGATTCTGTAGAAATGAAAATTTACCTGACGGAGGACAGGTTATCAAAACTTCTAAATGCTTGCCGTGTCCTTCATTCCATTCAACACCCGTCAGTGGCTCAGTGCATGGAGGTAATCGGCTTAATGGTAGCGGCAATGGACATAGTACCTTTTGCGCGCCTGCATCTCAGACCGCTGCAATTGTGCATGCTAAGTCAGTGGAATGGGGATTACTCAGATTTGTCCCCTCTGCTAAATCTGGATCAAGAGACCAGAGATTCTCTTCTATGGTGGCTTTCTCGGCCACATCTGTCCAAGGGGATGCCCTTCCGCAGGCCAGATTGGACGATTGTAACAACAGACACCAGCCTTCTAGGTTTGGGCGCAGTCTGGAATTCCCTGAAAGCTCAGGGATCATGGACCCAGGAGGAGAGACTCCTTCCAATAAACATTCTGGAATTAAGAGCAGTTCTCTATGCTCTTCTGGCTTGGCCTCAGATAGCAACTCTGAGGTTCATCAGGTTTCAGTCGGACAACATCACGACTGTGGCTTACATCAACCATCAGGGAGGAATAAGGAGTTCCCTAGCGATGATGGAAGTCTCAAAGATAATTCGCTGGGCAGAGTCTCACTCTTGCCACCTGTCAGCGATCCACATCCCAGGCGTGGAGAACTGGGAGGCGGATTTTCTAAGTCGCCAGACTTTTCATCCGGGGGAGTGGGAACTTCATCCGGAGGTGTTTGCCCAACTGCTTCATCATTGGGGCAAACCAGATGTGGATCTCATGGCGTCTCGCCAGAACGCCAAGCTTCCTTGTTACGGATCCAGGTCCAGGGACCCGGGAGCGGTACTGATAGATGCTCTGACAGCTCCTTGGGTCTTCAACATGGCTTATGTGTTTCCACCCTTCCCGATGCTTCCTCGATTGTTTGCCAGGATCAAACAGGAGAGAGCATCATTGATTCTAATAGCGCCTGCGTGGCCACGCAGGACCTGGTATGCAGATCTAGTGGACATGTCGTCCTGTCCACCATGGTCTCTGCCTCTGAGACAGGACCTTCTGATTCAGGGTCCTTTCAAACATCCAAATCTAATTTCTCTGAGGCTGACTGCATGGAGATTGAACGCTTGATTCTATCAAAGCGGGGATTCTCGGATTCAGTGATTGATACCTTAATACAGGCTAGGAAACCTGTTACCAGGAAAATTTACCATAAAATATGGCGTAAATACTTATATTGGTGCGAATCCAAGAGTTACTCATGGAGTAAGGTTAGGATTCCTAGGATATTGTCTTCTACAAGAAGGTTTAGAAAAGGGTTTATCTGCTAGTTCGTTAAAGGGACAGATCTCAGCTCTGTCTATCCTTTTACACAAACGTCTGGCAGACGTTCCAGACGTTCAGGCTTTTTGTCAGGCTTTGGCTAGGATTAAGCCTGTGTTTAATACTGTTGCTCCGCCGTGGAGCTTAAATTTAGTTCTTAACGTTCTGCAAGGTGTTCCGTTTGAACCCCTTCATTCCATTGATATCAAGCTGTTATCTTGGAAAGTTCTGTTTTTAATGGCTATTTCCTCGGCTCGAAGAGTCTCTGAGTTATCGGCCTTACATTGTGATTCTCCTTATCTGATTTTTCATTCAGATAAGGTAGTTCTGCGTACTAAACCTGGGTTCTTACCTAAGGTAGTCACTAACAAGAATATCAATCAAGAGATTGTTGTTCCATCATTGTGCCCTAACCCTTCTTCAAAGAAGGAACGACTTCTGCACAATCTGGACGTCGTCCGTGCCCTGAAATTTTATTTGCAGGCAACTAAAGATTTTCGTCAAACTTCTTCCCTGTTTGTCGTTTATTCTGGACAGAGGAGAGGTCAAAAAGCTTCGGCTACCTCTCTCTCTTTTTGGCTTCGTAGCATAATACGTTTAGCCTATGAGACTGCTGGACAGCAGCCTCCTGAAAGGATTACGGCTCATTCTACTAGAGCTGTGGCTTCCACTTGGGCCTTTAAGAATGAGGCTTCTGTTGAACAGATTTGCAAGGCTACAACTTGGTCTTCACTTCACACTTTTTCAAAATTTTACAAATTTGACACTTTTGCTTCTTCGGAGGCTGTTTTTGGGAGAAAGGTTCTACAGGCAGTGGTTCCTTCCGTGTAAAGATCCTGCCTGTCCCTCCCGTCATCCGTGTACTTTTAGCTTTGGTATTGGTATCCCATAAGTAATGGATGACCCGTGGACTGACTACACTTAACAAGAGAAAATATAATTTATGCTTACCTGATAAATTCATTTCTCCTGTAGTGTAGTCAGTCCACGGCCCGCCCTGTTTTTACGGCAGGTCTAAATTTGAAATTAAACTCCAGTCACCACTGCACCCTATAGTTTTCTCCTTTCTCGTTTGGTTTCGGTCGAATGACTGGGTATGACGTAGAGGGGAGGAGCTATATAGCAGCTCTGCTTGGGTGATCCTCTTGCACTTCCTGTTAGGGAGGAGATATAATCCCATAAGTAATGGATGACCCGTGGACTGACTACACTACAGGAGAAATGAATTTATCAGGTAAGCATAAATTATATTTTTTTAGTCCTGTGTATGAGAGTTTTGACCCGGAAATAGTAACTTAGACTCCTTGGCTCATGGCAGGGCCATCTCTATGTATTTATTTATTTATTGTCCTTTTTATAATGTTATTTATTTAAACATTGTCTAATAGGACTGTGTGTGATTGGTGTGAGGTACTGCAGACGTGTGATTGGCGTGAGGTACTGCAGACGTATGATTGGCGTGAGGTACTGCAGACGTGTGATTGGCGTGAGGTACTGCAGACGTATGATTGGCGTGAGGTACTGCAGACATATGATTGGCGTGAGGTACTGCAGACGTATGATTGGCGTGAGGTACTGCAGACGTGTGATTGGCGTGAGGTACTGCAGACGTGTGATTGGCGTGAGGTACTGCAGACGTGTGATTGGCGTGAGGTACTGCAGACGTGTGATTGGCGTGAGGTACTGCAGACGTGTGATTGGCGTGAGGTACTGCAGACGTGTGATTGGCGTGAGGTACTGCAGACGTGTGATTGGCGTGAGGTACTGCAGACTCCTGCTACAGTGAAGCAGTAGACACTGGAGAGAGGGCCAGATGTAGTTAAGATTGAAGAATGAGGGGAAAATGTACAAATGTGAATCTTTTACATAAAAAAAATTAGTGATAAAAATGTGTTTGCAAAAGTCTGGCGTCACTGCACTGATCCGCAATTTCTTGTTCATATACAGGGAGTGCAGAATTATTAGGCAAATGAGTATTTTGACCACATCATCCTCTTTATGCATGTTGTCTTACTCCAAGCTGTATAGGCTCGAAAGCCTACTACCAATTAAGCATATTAGGTGATGTGCATCTCTGTAATGAGAAGGGGTGTGGTCTAATGACATCCACACCCTATATCAGGTGTGCATAATTATTAGGCAACTTCCTTTCCTTTGGCAAAATGGGTCAAAAGAAGGACTTGACAGGCTCAGAAAAGTCAAAAATAGTGAGATATCTTGCAGAGGGATGCAGAACTCTTAAAATTGCAAAGCTTCTGAAGCGTGATCATCGAACAATCAAGCGTTTCATTCAAAATAGTCAACAGGGTCGCAAGAAGCGCGTGGAAAAACCAAGGCGCAAAATAACTGCCCATGAACTGAGAAAAGTCAAGCGTGAAGCTGCCAAGATGCCACTTGCCACCAGTTTGGCCATATTTCAGAGCTGCAACATCACTGGAGTGCCCAAAAGCACAAGGTGCGCAATACTCAGAGACTTGGCCAAGGTAAGAAAGGCTGAAAGACGACCACCACTGAACAAGACACACAAGCTGAAACGTCAAGACTGAGCCAAGAAATATCTCAAGACTGATTTTTCTAAGGTTTTATGGACTGATGAAATGAGAGTGAGTCTTGATGGGCCAGATGGATGGGCCCGTGGCTGGATTGGTAAAGGGCAGAGAGCTCCAGTCCGACTCAGACGCCAGCAAGGTGGAGGTGGAGTACTGGTTTGGGCTGGTATCATCAAAGATGAGCTTGTGGGGCCTTTTCGGGTTGAGGATGGAGTCAAGCTCAACTCCCAGTCCTACTGCCAGTTTCTGGGACACCTTCTTCAAGCAGTGGTACAGGAAGAAGTCTGCATCCTTCAAGAAAAACATGATTTTCATGCAGGACAATGCTCCATCACACGCGTCCAAGTACTCCACAGCGTGGCTGGCAAGAAAGGGTATAAAAGAAGAAAATCTAATGACATGGCCTCCTTGTTCACCTGATCTGAACCCTATTGAGAACCTGTGGTCCATCTTCAAATGTGAGATTTACAAGGAGGGAAAACAGTACACCTCTCTGAACAGTGTCTGGGAGGCTGTGGTTGCTGCTGCACGCAATGTTGATGGTGAAAAGATCAAAACACTGACAGAATCCATGGATGGCAGGCTTTTGAGTGTCCTTGCAAAGAAAGGTGGCTATATTGGTCACTGATTTGTTTTTGTTTTGTTTTTGAATGTCTGAAATGTATATTTGTGAATGTTGAGATGTTATATTGGTTTCACTGGTAAAAATAAATAATTGAAATGAGTATATATTTGTTTTTTGTTAAGTTGCCTAATAATTATGCACAGTAATAGTCACCTGCACACACAGATATCCCCCTAAAATAGCTATAACTAAAAACTACTTCCAAAACTATTCAGCTTTGATATTAATGAGTTTTTTGGGTTCATTGAGAACATGGTGGTTGTTCAATAATAAAATTAATCCTCAAAAATACAACTTGCCTAATAATTCTGCACTCCCTGTAATGTGAAATTCTGGTTGTAGGATTACAAATTCTTTATCATCACAACTAGGTTTGTGTTATTGCAGAATAACATGTAACTATACAATCTAACACTGTACTTTTAAAGTTACAATAAATGCATTAAAGGGATGTTAAACTGTAAATACATGCTTGACATAATGATGACATAAAGATTAGCCTTGGAATAATATGTAGATGTGTTTTTTTGCAATTATATTAGTTGTTTAAACTTAAATTTTCCATATTTAAAGGTTTAGTTTCTATAAATTACTTTAGTTTCTATAAAGTAATGGGAGCTGCCATGTTTGAACTAGTTTTCTTTTTATCTCTTCGGAATCTGTTGGCGTTCTACAAATAACTATAATAATAATAATAATATCTCTACAAACAAATCTATGTGAAATCCTATTTTAGACAGTCTTTTATTGTCTGTTTTATATATGTTCCTAATTGTCTTCAGCAGGGAAAACAAATAAAGGGCATATTAAGTTTAAACATGGCGGCACCTATTACATTAGAGTGACATATAGGGCATGTAATTTTAAACAACTTTCCAATTTACTTTTATCATCAAAATTGCTTTGTTCTCTTGGTATTCTTAGTTGAAAGCTAAACCTATTTAGGCTCATATGCTAATTTCTAAGCCCTTGAAAGCTGCCTCTTTCACAGCTAGAGGGCGTTGGTTCACGTGTGCCATATAGATAACATTTTGCTCACGCCCGTGGAGTTACTTATGAGAGGATACTGATTGGCTAAAATGCAAGTCTGTTAAAAGAACTGAAATAAGGGTGCAGTCTGCAGAGGCTTAGATACAAGGTAATCACAGAGGTAAAAAGTATAATAATATAACCATGTTGGTTATACAAAACTGGGGACTGGGTAATAAAGGGATTATCTATCTTTTTAAACAATAACAAATCTGTCCCTTTAAATCACTGGAAAAGGGAACAAAATAAATAATGAAAGCATATTACAAAGTTTATCTAGACATAAACATTTTATTTTCGAATGTCACACTGTTTAATGTCTCTTTTAAAAGCATTTGTCTTGGTTTTTTTGGTGTGTGTTTTTTTGTATTCATTTAGACCTGACCTTTTTTTGTGATTGTACTTAAGTCTACATTCAATGAGACATAAACTTTCATTGTTTAGGTAGAGTTTACAGTTTTAAGAGATTTTTCTATTTGCTTCTTTAATCAAATTTACCTCTTTTGTTATCTTTTGTTAAACAGCATACCTAGGGATCTATCTGTTGATTGGTGGCTACTAGGGATGCACCGAAATTTCTGCCACCGAAATTTTCGGCCGAAAATGGGCCTATCCTATTTCGGCCGAAAATGGGCCTATCCTATTTCGGCCGAAAGAGGGGTAAACCGGCCGAAAATGGCATCTTCTATGTAAATTTAAATTAAACCCTATGTCCCACGAAACCATCCCCTGGCAGACAGATATTTATCCCCCAAAGTGTCCTCCCCCGTGCCTCACCGACTGCTATAAGCAGTTGCAAGCTGATCCTAAATTTAGCCCCGTGTGGCTGGGTTATTTCCAAGCCATATTCAAATGAACTACATGCCCCAGAATGCCTCGCGGTTAGAGGGGGTGCGGCACTGTGGGCTGGACTGTTCACTCACTGTCTTGAAGCAGAGCAGAGCGGCGTGAGAAGGAACTTGCCGTGTCAGGTGACTTTTATGATACTTGCCTGTAGAGCCATATAGTTATACTTGTGGATCCTCCGGTCAGTGAGTGTGTGAAAGGCTAATACGTATATTTACCTGTATCTGGCTCCCTGTCTAACTGTGATTTTATTTGAAAAAGCAGCTCATTGAGTCCTGCAGGATGAGCTGCTTTTTAAATATATGTATGAGCCTTTCACACACTCACTGACCAGAGGATCCGTTACAAGTAACTATATGGCTCTGCAGGCAAGTGTCATAAATTTCACCTGACACAGCAAGATTAGGAGACTGTGTAAACAGAGCGGGCTGCAGCGTGGGGTCATTACAAGCAGCTGTCACCTTCTCCTGAGAACTGCACAATGAGCTGTTTGCCAGATAAGAGTGAATATAAACATGTAGGAGCCGTTTGCACACTGACAGAACTGTAATTGTTTGGGCTACAATCCACAAGCAGTACACTTGTAATACCATCTCCTGCATTCCTCTGTGTACCTCAGTAGCATGTCTTAATTCTTAACCCCATGCTGCCTGCTGATTTAGGATTGTGTCAAATGTTCAAAAGTGTGTGTATGTGTGTATATATATATATATATATATATATATATATATATATATATATAATGTGTGTGTGTGTGTATATATATATATATATATGACTTTTTCCACCAAATTATTTTAAAAGTTTTTTTTCTATAATTTTATTATTAATATAAGACTTTTTATTATATATATATATATATATATATATATATATATATATATATATATATATATATATATATATATATATATATACATACACACAAACACACATATACATATATACATATATATATATTATATATATATATATATGTATATGTGTGTTTGTGTGTATGTATGTATATATATATATATATATATATAATAAAAAGTCTTATATTAATAATAAAATTATAGAAAAAAAACTTTTAAAATAATTTGGTGGAAAAAGTCAGTTTCGGTTTCGGTTTTCGGCCAAGGGCATCCTGCATTTTCGGTTTCGGTCTAGAATTTTCATTTTGGTGCATCCCTAGTGGCTACACACATATTCCTCATGTCATTGGCTCACTAGATGTTTTTAGATAGCTCCCCGTAGTGCATTGCTGCACTGCAGCTGACTTTACCTATGTCTGTAATCTCTTTGTGAGGTTTAAATTTGTATGACAGCTACAGTGCAATCATAAACTGCTCTTCTTTTTGCACTATTATGGCCTGTACTTACCTGGTGTATGATACTAGCTATATGTAGTACAATTTTGTTGTAAGAAACTGGATGTTGTTGTTAAAACCCTGCCATCTTGTTTGCTATTTTAGGCCGCATGTACGATTTTCATGTTCTTGATATGATTGAGCTGGGTGTGGAAAAGCATGTTTCTTTAAAGGATATTAAGGTAAGTTCTCTTGCAGTTAATCTGTGTTCATGGTCGTTTTTAATGCAGTCAGACATGATTTACTTTCATCTAATAACCTTTATTCTGAAAGACCATTTTAAAATGCCATAAAACAGGTTGAGATCTGTGCATATCCTAAAAGGGCTAATTAATTAAAAATAGTTTGCATAAAGAAATTGTTTAAAAATTGCTTGCGAGTATTTTAAAATAATTTTCAAAAAATACTTAAATAGCCATGCTGTCTGGAGCAGTCTACTCCACCCCTCTTATCAGTGTTTAGACACAAGCATTGTATTTCAACTGAGTTCACAGCTTCTAGGCATGCTCCAGCAGATAATCCCTCTTCACTTTTGCATTCTATCAAAACAACAATATATATAGATACATCCATCCAAACAAACATTTGATCCTTGCCACTGCAGTCCCTGGAACGCTCCGTGTATGCGGTGAAGCGGAAGTGGAATGAAAGGCTGGAAGGAGTGCACGCTGAAATGGCCAAACAGAGCACAAAAAAGGGGGGAGTACAGCAGCACAGTAAAGAGGCACCAAAAGGGCAGTAAAATAAAAAAACAGCTTTATTAAAACAAAATTTAAAAAAAGTACATAGTCATAGCCATCCTGACTAGTTTCGTGCCACAACAGGCACTTAATCATAGGAATCGAATTAAGTGCCTGTTGTGGCACGAAACTAGTCAGGATGGCTATGACTATGTACTTTTTTTTTTAATTTTGTTTTAATAAAGCTGTTTTTTTATTTTACTGCCCTTTTGGTGCCTCTTTACTGTGCGGCTGTACTCCCCCCTTTTTTATAGATACATCCATAGAAGGAAATGTGTAGGTGGAGTTAGAGCCTTGCAGTTCAGAAAGTTAAAAGAAAGGGTTAATGGTGAGGCACTGCAGTATACATTTGCAGATAAAGTAATTCAAGTACATACTATTATATTTTGTCTTTATCCCAACTTGTTTTATGTCTCTTTAACTAGCTTGTATTGTGTGTATCCAGCTGAGAGGATTAGTGTTTCTAGGTATTAATGGAATGTCTGTATGAGGAATTGTATGTTACATGGTAACCGAAAATCCCTACATCCCTGCACACATTTTTAATAAATGCTATTTACTTTAGTCATTGATGCAAGAAAACTGCAAGGTGACCAAATCATGTGCCATAAAGGAATCCTGAAGTCTTTGTTTTACAAGTTGGCATCCGTCTTTAGCTTGTTAGCTAACCTTAGAAGATATGTTCAGGTTCTGCCAGATGAGAAACACATTGTTTATCTAGTTTTCTGAGCCAGTGTTGATCTTATTATTAAGCATAATGTTTGCACTGGAAGCTTGGTGACAAAGTCCTTGGAGGATCCTCAGGAAGGTATTATTAGACAATATCCATTAGTGCCTTGATTACATGAAGTTTGTATCAGTGAAAGAATGCTTGGCACTGATATTGACACCACAGGTCTGTAACAACGCTGCATACATCTGGTGCAGAACTTGTGCATTGCCTCCCAGTCAACAATCCTAGCATAACAGAACAGCACACAGCCGTTTAAAAGCCATCAAATGTACTCTAACATTCTCTGTGATCAGCTTTTGTTAAAGGGATATGAAACTCAAAAATAAGATTCTGATAGAGCATGTGATTTCAAGCAACTTTATAATTTACTTCTATTATCAATTTTTCTTTGTTCTCTTGGTATATTTTGTTGAAAAGCAGGGATGTAAAGCTTAGGAGCTGGTGTTCTGTTGAAATTTGCTACCATTTATGAATGCGCAGTTATGTAATCGCACTCCCACATATGTTTCAAACGAGAGTGTGGAATGCGTTTACGTATATATAAGCATGCACACATCGTTTGGTAGCAAATTTCAACGGAGATGAAAATGAGTCCTCGGGTTCCTTATGAAAGCGGTCAAGTGCATGCACCTGTGCACAGTAACATTATGTGGTAGTACCCAAAAGCAAATGATGATGCACTCAATGAAGTGAAAGGGCTTTTTATTAAAGTGAACAGCAACGTTTCGGGGCTACTGCCCCTTTGTCAAGCTAAAAATGTAATGCACAAACAAACACTTTATAGCACAGCTAATTAAAACAAGGACCAATAGGAGCACATGTAGAAGGCGGAGTTACACAAGAGAGACAAAGCTTTTCTCATACATACTAACATTCATTTAATTAACCCCATATTGCCAAAAATGGTATCCTAAAGGGCCAAAATTAAAAACATCATATGAGAGGGGAAAATTAAAGATGAATACATAGCCATCTAGATAGAAAGGGATAAAAACTAGAGAAACATGATAATTGAATCATAATAATGGATTGAGATCAAACTCCCTATTCATGCATTTAGGGTAAAGTGTGTCTGGTTTCCATATCCACTTAGCCTCTCTGTATAGAAGCTCTCTATGTCTATCGCCCCCCTAGGTTTTCTTTTTATTTGGTCTAATACCATGAACCGAAGTTGGTTTACTTGATGTCCCATTTCTAAAAAATGAGCAGGCACAGGAAGATCTTTAGTACTTTCATTTTTGATAGTGGACTTGTGTTGTCCTATATGGTCCCTTACCCTTTGGGTGGTCTCCCCTATATTTAACAGCCCACATGGACATTTAAGGAGCGTATACAACATAGGATGAGTTACAGGTACAAAACCCCGGTATTTTAAATTTACACCCAGAGTAGGGATGACAAATTTCACCCCCTTTAATGACACTGTTGCAGTGGGGACAACCCAAACAGGGGAAGGTGCCATTCTTGGGTTTCCCAAAAAAAGGAGACTTATTACTATCAGAATTGACAGTAGATCTAACAATCCTTTTGCCACAGGTGTACCCCTTACGGTATGCTGCTCTAGGGAGTTGAGAAAATTCTTCAATGTCAGGACATGACTCCTTTAGGATATGCCAATTGTGCTTAAGAATACCTTGCATCTTATAGCTTAGAGTATTGTATGTACTGACAAAAGTTAGCCTATTATTGTTGGGGTGACTCTTTCTAGACTGGAAATTTGACCTCACTTCTGTTAACTCTTTCTCAGAGTATCCTCTCTCTTTAAATTTTAATTGAATCTCATTAAGTCTATTCACCTTATTATGATTCAATTATCATGTTTCTCTCTAGTTTTTATCCCTTTCTATCTAGATGGCTATGTATTCATCTTTAATTGTCCCCTCTCATATGATGTTTTTAATTTTGGCCCTTTAGGATACCATTTTTGGCAATATGGGGTTAATTAAATGAATGTTAGTATGTATGAGAAAAGCTTTGTCTCTCTTGTGTAACTCCGCCTTCTACATGTGCTCCTATTGGTCCTTGTTTTAATTAGCTGTGCAATAAAGTGTTTGTTTGTGCATTGCATTTTTAACTTGACAAAGGGGCAGTAGCCCCGAAACGTTGCTGTTCACTTTAATAAAAAGCCCTTTCACTTCATTGAGTGCATCATCATTTGCTTTTGGATACTTATTTGGAGTCTATGGGATTGATGATTGCACCTACCATGAAATCTATGGATCATTGATGAATTCAGGTGTGCTGGTCCTACCTTTGTGTTCTTATTATGTGGTAGTACATTTCAACAGACAACTTATTTTAGCACATTAAAGTTGTTGTTTTTTTAAATGTTTGTTTACATATATTAAACCTTCTTATCTGTTAATACACAGAAGCAGGCACTGTATTACAAAAGTCTACACTAAAATTGTTATTTTTTTAAAAGATAGATGACGCCTTTACTAACCATTCCTCAATAAACATTGTTATATTAATTTACTTTATAACATTTAAACCTCTAAATGTTTGCCTGCTTCTAAACCACTACAGACAGCCTCTTGTCACATGCTTTTTATTAGCTTTTCACAACAGGAGACTGCTAGTTCACGTGGGCCATATAGATAACATTGTACTCACGCCCAAGGAGTTATTTAATATTTAGCACAAAACAATACTAAATGTAAGTAAATAGATAATAAACAGTCACAGTCATGTGATCAGGGGGCTGTCAGAAGATGCTTAGATACAAGGTAATCACAGAGGTAAAAAGTATATTAATATAACAGTGTTGGTTATGCAAAACTGGGGAATGGGTAATAAAGGGATTATCTATCTTATAAAACAATAAAAAAAATATATTGTAGACTGTCCCTTTAACTTTAATGTTTTAAAATTAAGTTCTCAGTCAAAAATGTGCTACCACGTAATGTTACTGCGCATGTACATGACCGCTTTCATGAGAATTTTGAGGACTAATTTTCAAATTCAAATTTGCTATCGAACGATGTGCACATGCTTGTACTTACGTAATAGCATTCATTCCACACGTTCTTTTGAAACATGTGGAATGCGCGTATGTAATTGCGCGCATGCGCAAATCGCAGTAGCAGATTTTGATGGAGAAGCAAATCTTGATAGAACACTGGCCCATTTCTGGAGCACTTTTGCAGGAATGATTTGTAGAGCACTAGATGGCTATTGGCTGCCATGCAGTGCTCCCAGATGCCTACCTAGGTAACTCTTTAACACAGAATATCATGAAAAAAAGCAGACCTGATAATAGAAGTAAATTGGGGGGGGGTTTCAATGGTTTGCTCTGTCTGAATCACAAATCAAAATGTTTGTTTTTATATTCCTTTTAATTCTGCAACTAACTGACCTTGGTCTTGTGCTCATCTCCTGTATTGTTTAGCACTATGTTGACTATGACAAGATAGCTTGTTTTATTGGTTACTTTTGTGGAACTTCAATAAAATAGTTTTATAAAAATAAGCCATCAGATGTAGCCATGACCGACACAACCAGTTCTCAGTAAAACTGTACTCCTATAGACATACAGTATTGTTAACATTACTACTTGAACTTGACAGTGTTATACCCCCACCATGTGGTCATATAATATAATTGCAATAAACTAAAAAAGTGATTGTTACAAACTTAGACAAATTTTCAATATACTGTATTTACCATTGTGTGGGAAAAACTAGTCTGAATAAAATATCTAACTTAACAAACAAAAGTTATTTATGTTGTTTTTTTTTTAATTTTTATAATTCTTATCACCATACAGACATCACGTCTCTCTTTTTCAGTATCAGTTTTCCCTTCCTATATTAAAATATTACGTTATTATATAACAAAGTGTGTGTCATGCTTCCAAAAAATGTTGGGGTACAGGTACATTTATATTCTGTATTTTTAACACTTAAACATTTAGTTGTTTTTTTTTCTAAAATTTGTAAGCACAAATCAATAATATATAATATTTACCTGAAACAATAGGTCTTACAAGTAGTTAAAGGGACATTGAACCCAAAAATGTTGTTTCATGATTCAGATAGAGCATGACATTTTAAGCAACTTTCTAATTTACTCCTATTATCAATTTTTCTTTGTTCTCTTGCTCTCTTTATTTTTAAAGCAGGAATGTAAATCTTAGCAGCCAGCCCATTTTAGGTTCAGCACCATGGATAGCCCTTGCTTATTGGAGGCTTACATTTACCCACCAATAAGCAAGCATAACCCAGGTTCTAAACCAAAAATGGTCCGGCTCCTATGCATCACATTCGTGCTTTTTAAATAAAGATAGCAAGAGAACGAAGAAAAATAGATAATAGGAGTAAATTAGAAAGCTGCTTAAAATGTCATGCTCTATCTGAATCATGAAATAAAAAAAATTGGGTTTAGTGACTAAAACAGTTTTCTTCTGTTATGTGTGATCAGTCCACGGGTCATCATTACTTCTGGGATATAACTCCTCCCCAACAGGAAATGCAAGAGGATTCACCCAGCAGAGCTGCATATAGCTCCTCCCCTCTACGTCAGTCCCAGTCATTCTCTTGCACCCAACGACTAGATAGGATGTGTGAGAGGACTATGGTGATTATACTTAGTTTTTATGACTTCAATCAAAAGTTTGTTATTTTAAAATAGCACCGGAGCGTGTTATTACTTCTCTGGCAGAGTTTGAGGAAGAATCTGTCAGAGTTTTTTACTATGATTTTAACCGGAGTAGTTAAGATCATATTGCTGTTCTCGGCCATCTGAGGGAGGTAAAGGCTTCAGATCAGGGGACAGCGGGCAGAGGAATCTGCATTGAGGTATGTAGCAGTTTTTATTTTCTGAATGGAATTGATGAGAAAATCCTGCCATACCGTTAAAATGACATGTATGTATACACTTCAGTATTCTGGGGATGGTATTTCACCGGAACTACTCTGTTAAAGGTCACTAATCCTTTTTAATAACTATTTATCATGTTAAACGTTTTTGCTGGAATGTAGAATCGTTTACATTGCTGAGGTACTGTGTGAATAAATATCTGGGCATTATTTTCCACTTGGCAGTTTTTTTGCTTTATTTGTGACAGTTTCGTTTCTCTTCACTGCTGTGTGGGAGAGGGAGGGGCCGTTTTGGCGCTCTTTGCTACGCATCAAAAAATACCAGTCAGTTACTTTTATTTTTCCTGCATGATCCGGTTCATCTCTGATAGATCTCAGGGGTCTTCAAACTTCTTTGAAGGGAGGTAAATTCTCTCAGCAGAGCTGTGAGAATTCTTATAGTGACTGTGAATAAAAACGTTGCTTTGTATTTTTTATGTCAAATTTAATTATTGTTATTTTACTAATGGGAACAAACCTTTGCTAAAAGTTTTGTTGTTTTAAAGTTTGATGCTATAACTATTTTTCAGTTCACTATTTCAACTGTCATTTAATCGTTAGTACCTCTTTGAGGCACAGTACGTTTTTTTGCTAAAAAAGATTATAACCAAATTGTAAGTTTTTTGCTAGTGTGTTAAACATGTCTGACTCAGAGGAAGATATCTGTGTCATTTGTTCCAATGCCAAGGTGGAGCCCAATAGAAATTTATGTACTAACTGTATTGATGCTACTTTAAATAAAAGTCAATCTGTACAATGTGAACAAATTTCACCAAACAGCGAGGGGAGAGTTATGCCGACTAACTCGCCTCACGCGGCAGTACCTGCATCTCCCGCCCGGGAGGTGCGTGATATTTTGGCGCCTAGTACATCTGGGCGGCCATTACAGATAACATTACAAGATATGGCTACTGTTATGACTGAAGTTTTGTCTAAATTACCAGAACTAAGAGGCAAGCGTGATCACTCTGGGGTGAGAACAGAGTGCGCTGACAATGCTAGGGCCATGTCTGATACTGCGTCACAGCTCGCAGAGCATGAGGACGGAGAGCTTCATTCTGTGGGTGACGGTTCTGATCCAAACAGATTGGACTCAGATATTTCAAATTTTAAATTTAAATTGGAGAACCTCCGTGTATTACTAGGGGAGGTCTTAGCAGCTCTCAACGATTGTAACACCGTTGCAATACCAGAGAAACTGTGTAGGTTGGATAAATACTTTGCGGTACCGGCGAGTACTGACGTTTTTCCTATACCTAAGAGACTAACTGAAATTGTTACTAAGGAGTGGGATAGACCCGGTGTGCCGTTCTCACCCCCTCCAATATTTAGAAAGATGTTTCCAATAGACGCCACCACTCGGGACTTATGGCAAACGGTCCCCAAGGTGGAGGGAGCAGTTTCTACTTTAGCTAAGCGTACCACTATCCCGGTGGAGGATAGCTGTGCTTTCTCAGATCCAATGGATAAAAAATTAGAGGGTTACCTTAAGAAAATGTTTGTTCAACAAGGTTTTATATTACAACCCCTGGCATGTATCGCGCCGATTACGGCTGCGGCAGCATTTTGGATTGAGTCGCTTGAAGAGAACCTTAGTTCATCTACGCTAGACGACATTACGGACAGGCTTAGAGTCCTTAAACTAGCTAATTCCTTCATTTCGGAGGCCGTAGTACATTTAACCAAACTTACGGCTAAGAACTCAGGATTCGCCATACAGGCACGTAGGGCGCTGTGGCTAAAATCCTGGTCAGCTGATGTTACTTCTAAGTCCAAATTACTTAATATACCTTTCAAGGGGCAGTCTTTATTTGGGCCCGGTTTGAAAGAGATTATCGCTGACATTACAGGAGGTAAGGGCCACGCCCTACCTCAAGACAAAGCCAAAGCTAAGGCTAGACAGTCTAATTTTCGTCCCTTTCGGAACTTTAAAACAGGAGCAGCATCAACCTCCACTGCACCAAAACAGGAAGGAGCTGTTGCTCGTTACAGGCAAGGCTGGAAGCCTAACCAGTCCTGGAACAAGAGCAAGCAGGCCAGGAAACCTGCTGCTGCCCCAAAGACAGCATGAACCGAGAGCCCCCGATCCGGGACCGGATCTAGTGGGGGGCAGACTCTCTCTCTTCGCCCAGGCCTGGGCAAGAGATGTTCAGGATCCCTGGGCTCTAGAGATCATATCGCAGGGATACCTTCTAGACTTCAAATTATCTCCCCCAAGAGGGAGATTTCATCTGTCAAGGTTGTCAACAAACCAGATAAAGAGAGAAGCGTTTCTACGCTGCGTACAAGATCTGTTATTAATGGGAGTGATCCATCCGGTTCCGCGGTCGGAACAAGGACAAGGGTTCTACTCAAACCTGTTTGTGGTTCCCAAAAAAGAGGGAACTTTCAGGCCAATCTTAGATTTAAAGACTCTAAACAAATTCCTAAGAGTTCCATCGTTCAAAATGGAAACTATTCGGACAATCTTACCCATGATCCAAGAGGGTCAGTACATGACCACAGTGGATTTAAAGGATGCTTACCTTCACATACCGATCCACAAAGATCATCACCGGTATCTAAGGTTTGCCTTCTTAGACAGGCACTACCAGTTTGTAGCTCTTCCATTCGGATTGGCTACGGCTCCAAGAATCTTCACAAAGGTTCTGGGTGCCCTTCTAGCGGTACTAAGACCGCGAGGGATTTCGGTAGCTCCGTACCTAGACGACATTCTAATTCAAGCTTCAAGCTTTCAAACTGCCAAGTCTCATACAGAGTTAGTTCTGGCATTTCTAAGGTCGCATGGATGGAAAGTGAACGAAAAGAAGAGTTCTCTCTTTCCTCTCACAAGAGTTCCATTCTTGGGGACTCTTATAGATTCTGTAGAAATGAAGATTTACCTGACAGAAGACAGGTTAACAAAGCTTCAAAATGCATGCCGCGTCCTTCATTCCATTCAACACCCGTCAGTAGCTCAATGCATGGAGGTGATCGGCTTAATGGTAGCGGCAATGGACATAGTACCTTTTGCACGCCTACACCTCAGACCGCTGCAATTATGCATGCTAAGTCAGTGGAATGGGGATTACTCAGATTTGTCCCCTACTCTGAATCTGAATCAAGAGACCAGAAATTCTCTTCTATGGTGGCTTTATCGGCCACACCTGTCCAGGGGGATGCCATTCAGCAGGCCAGACTGGACAATTGTAACAACAGACGCCAGCCTACTAGGTTGGGGCGCTGTCTGGAATTCTCTGAAGGCTCAGGGACTATGGAATCAGGAGGAGAGTCTCCTTCCAATAAACATTCTGGAATTGAGAGCAGTTCTCAATGCCCTTCTGGCTTGGCCCCAGTTAACAACTCGGGGGTTCATCAGGTTTCAGTCGGACAACATCACGACTGTAGCTTACATCAACCATCAGGGAGGGACAAGAAGCTCCCTAGCAATGATGGAAGTATCAAAGATAATTCTCTGGGCAGAGTCTCACTCTTGCCACCTGTCAGCAATCCACATCCCGGGAGTGGAGAACTGGGAGGCGGATTTCTTGAGTCGCCAGACTTTTCATCCGGGGGAGTGGGAACTTCATCCGGAGGTCTTTGCCCAAATACTTCGACGTTGGGGCAAACCAGAGATAGATCTCATGGCGTCTCGCCAGAACGCCAAACTTCCTCGCTACGGGTCCAGATCCAGGGATCCGGGAGCAGTTCTGATAGATGCTTTGACAGCACCTTGGAACTTCAGGATGGCTTATGTGTTTCCACCCTTCCCGCTGCTTCCTCGATTGATTGCCAAAATCAAACAGGAGAGAGCATCAGTAATTCTAATAGCACCTGCATGGCCACGCAGGACTTGGTATGCAGATCTAGTGGACATGTCATCCTGTCCGCCTTGGTCTCTACCTCTAAGACAGGACCTTCTGATACAGGGTCCATTCAAACATCAAAATCTAACTTCTCTGAAGCTGACTGCTTGGAAATTGAACGCTTGATTTTATCAAAACGTGGTTTTTCTGAGTCGGTTATTGATACCCTAATTCAGGCTAGGAAGCCTGTTACCAGAAGGATTTACCATAAAATATGGCGGAAATACCTATACTGGTGCGAATCCAAAGGTTACTCCTGGAGTAAGGTTAGGATCGCTAGGATACTGTCTTTTCTACAAGAAGGTTTAGAAAAGGGTTTATCAGCTAGTTCGTTAAAGGGACAGATTTCAGCTCTGTCCATCTTGTTACACAGACGTCTGTCAGAAAATCCAGACGTCCAGTCCTTTTGTCAGGCTTTAGCTAGGATCAAGCCTGTGTTTAAAGCTGTTGCTCCACCATGGAGTTTAAACTTAGTTCTTAACGTTTTACAGGGTGTTCCGTTTGAACCCCTTCATTCCATTGATATAAAAATGTTATCTTGGAAAGTTCTGTTTTTAATGGCTATTTCCTCGGCTCGAAGAGTCTCTGAGTTATCAGCCTTACATTGTGATTCCCCTTATCTGATTTTTCACTCAGACAAGGTAGTTCTGCGTACTAAACCTGGGTTCTTACCTAAGGTAGTCACTAACAGGAACATCAATCAAGAGATTGTTGTCCCATCCTTGTGTCCAAATCCTTCTTCAAAGAAGGAACGTCTTTTACACAATCTGGATGTAGTTCGTGCCCTCAAGTTCTACTTGCAGGCAACTAAAGATTTTCGCCAAACTTCTTCCTTGTTTGTCGTTTACTCTGGACAGAGGAGAGGTCAAAAAGCTTCTGCTACCTCTCTCTCTTTTTGGCTTCGTAGCATAATACGTTTAGCCTATGAGACTGCTGGGCAGCAGCCTCCTGAAAGAATTACAGCTCACTCCACTAGAGCTGTGGCTTCCACTTGGGCCTTTAAGAATGAGGCCTCTGTTGAACAGATTTGCAAGGCTGCAACTTGGTCTTCACTTCATACTTTTTCCAAATTTTACAAATTTGACACTTTTGCTTCTTCGGAGGCTATTTTTGGGAGAAAGGTTCTTCAGGCAGTGGTTCCTTCTGTATAATGAGCCTGCCTTTCCCTCCCGTCATCCGTGTACTTTTGCTTTGGTATTGGTATCCCAGAAGTAATGATGACCCGTGGACTGATCACACATAACAGAAGAAAACATAATTTATGCTTACCTGATAAATTCCTTTCTTCTGTTGTGTGATCAGTCCACGGCCCGCCCTGTTTTTAAGGCAGGTAAATATCTTTTAAATTATACTCCAGTCACCACTTCACCCTTGGTTACTCCTTTCTCGTTGATTCTTGGTCGAATGACTGGGACTGACGTAGAGGGGAGGAGCTATATGCAGCTCTGCTGGGTGAATCCTCTTGCATTTCCTGTTGGGGAGGAGTTATATCCCAGAAGTAATGATGACCCGTGGACTGATCACACAACAGAAGAAAGGAATTTATCAGGTAAGCATAAATGTTATTTCAAATGAGAATATAAAGATAAAGAAGCTATTTGTAAACAATTTAATACACTCTGGCAGAAACATTAAACAATACAAATACCTTTTTAACACAGTCCTGTGCCATCCCTTGATCAAACTAAAAACCTATATCCTTATTAGTCTCAAAATTGCCTTTACTTTTTCTATATAGGAACGAAAAAGTGATTTGTATATGCATATGATAGATTTATTAATGCAATAAAAAGTTACATAAAAGTCCAAGATTAGTTCACTGTCAAAGATGGCTTCTTCCACTCCTGGTCCGTCTGTAAACAGAAGCGGAAAATACACAATGGTGCAGATTCTTACAACAAGAGAGGATGCTCTCCAAAGGAACTACTCACTGGATCCATTAGGGAACTTTCACAACAATCTCTCACGCAACTCAGCGTAGGTCCATTCTGTGTATGGTGTAGATCAGCAATTGCTGGAGTAGTCACTCTTTCGTTCCCCACTATAGTCAGTCCAACCATGAAAAGAAGTAATAATAAACTCCAGCAGCGTATACTAAAATTGGTTAGTATATACTATAACAGTTCAGGATTGTACATTTGTCTGCAGCCCTGTATGGCAGCTGTTTTGTAAGAATATTATACATTTGTCTGCAGCCCTGTATGGCAGCTGTTTTGTAAGAATATTATACATTAGCGAGAGTACTAGATGGTAACTCTGTTTCCTGTAATGTAGTGCTGTAGACATCTGCACGCTTCCTATCTAGAGATATCTTCAGCAGAGAATAACATGAAAACTAAGCACATTTTATAATAGAAGTAAAATGGTATTCTCTGTCTGAATCATGAGGAAAATTGTTTGGGTTTCATGTCCCTTTAACAAAGTGCAGCCAGAGCAAAGCACTGTTTGAAGAATATGGAGCAGAACTCTGAGGCAGCTGACTGGCTCTCAGGGATTTTCGAACTCGCCCCCTAGTGTTTACTACTTTGCAAAGCTGTGACTCCTGAATGTAAGACGTTCTTGTAAGCAATGCACCTTTTTTTACCTTTTATAATTATGCAAAGGAAGCAAATTTATTCGAGACATTTTTTTTTTTATTTCAAGATGACCCTCAGACAAATTTTTTATTTAAAGAAAAAAAAACATTGCAGCAAGTGGGAAAAAAAGTTCTTCCTCTGGGCAAGATATATGCATTGATAAAATAGCAAGCCAAGGAAAGCAGTCTGCTTATATTACATGTGATTCCTAAATAGACTCATTGAGCAGTCGGCATCAATTTGTATGAAAAGACATTGAAAATATTAGTAATCTCATTAAGTAATATTTGGTATTTGGAGAAAACCTTCTTAAAGGGACATTGTACACTAAAAAAACAAACAGCTTTTTAATCAATTCCAAATCTCTAATTATTGTATTACATCCTGATAATTTTTGCCATTAGAATATATGTTTTACTATTTTAATTATTTAAAGTCTGTTTTTAATACCCCTAGCCTAACCCTGTATTGTTAGATACACACGTTCTTCTACCCTCACTGCTTCAGGCTTGCTCTCAACTCCTATATTTGTCTCTGCATTGTGCATGCTCTAAATATGAGCTCATTACTGTCACTTGGCTAACGGTAAATTAGCTTTCTTTCACCTAACAGCCTGTGACCTCAGGAAAGTCACTAAAACTCAGGGATAGGCAAGGTGTCTGTACATGGACACTGGTGTCCGTGACTAGCCCTTGCAGTGTCCGCCACAACCTTAGTATATCTTTTCTTTCTGATTAAATAATAGGAATAAAAAAATATGTAGTGTGAATAAAGTTAGTGGCTTGTCGAGAGACTGCTAGCGATATTGGGTGATAAGTTATGGAATAAATAAAGCCTGAGTGAAATACTGGATGTGTATCTGCCTCTGTATAATAACACCCAGCTCTATACAAAGACATAGTAGTGACACTGGCACATGGGTATAGCCAGAGGAGGGCTGGTTATAGGGTCAGTGGTATCTGCATCAGTATAATAACACCAAGCACTATATAATGACACAGTAGTGACACTGGCTCATGGGTATAGCCAGAAGAGGGTTGATTATAGGAGATCAGTGGTATCAGCATCAGTATTATAACACACAGCGCTATATAATGACACAGTAGTGACACTGGCACATGGGTATAGTCAGAGAAGGGCTGGTTATAGAATCAGTGGTATCTGCATCAGTATAATAACACCCAGCGCTATATAATGACACAGTAGTGACACTGGCTCATGGGTATAGCCAGATGAGGGCTGGTTATAGGATCAGTGGTATCAGCATCAGTATTATAACACACAGCGCTATATAATGACACAGTAGTGACACTGGCACATGGGTATAGTCAGAGAAGGGCTGGTTATAGGATCAATGGTATCTGCATCAGTATAATAACACCAAGCAGTATAAAATAATGTTTTTAATTTCAAATGTACCTTGGTGTCCTTCAGTAAGGTCTGTACTTTGGAAAATGTCCACCACATCCTTTGCCTGTCCCTATACCTGCTAAAACTGTTCAGTGCTATATCTAGCTACAATTGTAAATCTGCTCAGCTTTCCTTCTGAAATGCCGGGCAGTCACCCAGCTGTATTAGAACAGCCTTTGTCTGTTCCTATCCCTGATAATAACACCCAGCACTATACAAAGACACAGTAGTGACACTGGCTCATGGGTATAGCCAGAGGAGGGCTGGTTATAGGATCAGTGGTATCTGCATCAGTATAATAACACCAAGCACTATACAAAGACACAGTAGTGACACTGGCTCATGGGTATAGCCAAGAGTAGAGCTGGTTATAGGGTCAGTGGTATCTGCATCAGTATAATAACACCCAGTGCTATATAATGACACAGTAGTGACACTGGCACATGGGTATAGCCAGAGGAGAGCTGGTTATAGGAACAGTGGTATCTGCATCAGTATAATAACACCCAGCACTATATATAATGACACAGTAGTGACACTGGCTCATGGGTATAGCCAGAGGAAGACTGGTTATAGAATCAGTGGTATCTGCATCAGTATAATAACACTAAGCAGTATAAAATAATGTTTTTAATTTCAAATGTACCTTGGTGTCCTTCAGTAAGGTCTGTACTTTGGAAAATGTCCACCACATCCTTTGTCTGTGCCTATCCCTGCTAAAACTGTTCAGTGCTATATCTAGCTACAATTGTAAATCTGCTCAGCTTTCCTTCTGAAATGCCGGGCAGTCACCCAGCCGTATTAGAACAGCGCGGCTAGGCTGGTGAGCTCCTTTGCTAAGCATCAGCAGGAATGCAGGAAAATGAATCGCGCCCAGCGGCAGGACTTGGAAGCAGGCTGCAAGTGGGCAGGATATTCCAGGCAGTAGGGAGATGGAAGAAAGGAGTTGTACAGCCGATTTGTAACTCCTGATTTGTCTGTTCAGAGCTGAACAAACAGCATAAACATACTGAGTGAGTTAAAAACAGCCTGAACCGATCAGCTTGATTTTTGTCCTGCTCCTGTGTGTGCACCAGTTGCTATGAGAGCGCACACTGAGTGCATATTATCTCTGGGAACATAGTAATATTATATGCTAAATATAGCTTTACAAAAATATTCATCAAACTGAAAGTGCAAACTTGATACAAATAACAGTTTCCTTTATATAAAGCAAGGGACTTCTGCTCATTGCTGCCCAGCTCTGCAAGATCCAAAGTAGGGGACATTTCTTGCAGCATTTGTGATAAATCACCCAGCATTCCCCTCTCAGTATCTGTCCTCCTGACAAGTGTGTCGTTAAAGGGACAGTCTAGTCCAAAAAAAACTTTCATGATTCAGATAGAGCATGTAATTTTAAACAATTTTCCAATTTACTTTTATCACCAATTTTTCTTTGTTCTCTTGGTATTCTTAGTTGAAAGCTTAACCTAGGAGGTTCATATGCTAATTTCTTAGACCTTGAAGGCCGCCTCTTAAGAATGCATTTTAACAGGTTTTTCACCACTAGAGGGTGTTAGTTCATGTTTTTCATATAGATAACACTGTGCTCATGCACGTGAAGTTACCTGGGAGCCATCACTGATTGGCTAAACTGCAAGTCTGTCAAAAGAGCTGAAATAAAGGTGCAGTTTGCAGAGGCTTAAATACAAGATAATCACAGAGGTAAAAAATATATAAATATAACTGTGTTGGTTATGCAAAACTGGGGAATGGGTAAAAAAGGCATTATCTTTGTTTTTAAACAATAACAATTCTGCAATTCTGGTGTAGACTGTCCCTTTAAGTAGAGCTGGTTCTTCATCTTTGCAGGTCTCTCACAGCAAAACAGCAATCTAGTAGCAGGTGTAGCTTAGTAAAGTGCTTCTCTAGCATGGCACCTACAGCTCCCTGTAATCCTTTCATATTGTTAGCCATAGAATGTACCTTCTTAATTCAATGGCGCTGAGAAAAAAACTGTCCTAAATGAACTGTCTAACCCGGGTAACTGTAGGGAGTTGAGATCTCGCTAATAGGCCACCGCCCAGAGATTATGCCTAGGGCTCATTTGTAACCAAGGATGCTGTTAATTCTCCGAGATAATCGGCAGATTAACTAGTTCAACTCCACAGCCTCAGATTTTTTAACAGAAATTACAAATACCGCAATTTTCAGAGTTTCCTTACAGGGAAGGGAGACAAAATAACTTACTTTCCGAAGTGTGTGTGTGTTTTTTTTTTTTAACTAGACACAAACATGTTCCAGCACAATCTAAAGGGCACTCACCAGATTCAATTGCAAGAGGAGCAGCACCAAAAGCTGTGTCGCTCCCCCTGTCTGGCCACAGTCAGGGCAGCACAATTGGAATGTAAAAGACTGGACATTTGTGTCCTGGTTTTCAGTATATTTTGGCTGGCTTTTGATAGAAATACCTAGTTCAGTACCAGACGCCTGGCATCCTACACATGTTCATCATTACCCAGCCTACCTTTTACTAATAATTTAAATTAAATTTGTCTTAGGCTTTGGAAATTCCACACCCCTGCTATCATCCACTTTATTTGAGCACAGAGATCTAGGTTTTGTTACCATCTTTTTAATTTTCAATCTAGTTTTATATGGCATATATTTCAGTATTCTAGTAGTGAGAGAAAAATATTTGTTCTAGTCTAGTTTTATCAGCATTCTGTAACTTGCATCTAAACAATGCAAGTAATTCAGATAAGGGCAAAAACCACACCTTATTATCTCAATACTGTGTATATATTTTACACAGCTAGGTTTGAACAGGGTGTATTAATAGATAACACCACAAGATGGCGTATGTGTAGTGTGTGCAACAGTATGAGGTTGGCTCTTAACCTGAATTTGACTTTTTTTTGTTTCATTCTCATTACTGTTAAAGGGATATTACTGTACATTGTAGATGAATAGTATTTTCCACAAAGGAGCTTTGCATTGCAAAATATTTGTATTAAAAAGTATTTAAACATTAGATTAAAACAGTTTGCAGGGATTTGCAAATCCAGGACCTTTCAGGTAACAAATAAATTTGAGTGTGTTAAAGTGATTGTCAATTTTCACTGTTTTGAAAGTATAAATATCTAGAGAATAAGTATATTAATCATGCCGCCACTTTCATTTGTTAATAAAATGTTTAATTTAATTTTTATCTCCATTTCTAAATATCGTATTTTCACTATACCTGCTCCTCCCACTCTCCACTTCCTTATTCTCTGCAATATTACGTATACAGCGGTCCCACCCGCTGTTTACGTAGTGGCAATGCGCGCTCCCGTCTCAGTTACACACTGCGCATGCGTCAAACAACGATTCCGCTGTCAATCAACATAGTATTCAGTGAATCAGTACATTCACTGAATACTATCGTTGGATAGCGCAGCAAGGATCTCATCCTCCATCGCACAATCCATATATTCTTGAAACGCATACCTAGGTAAACTCAGTAGCAGCAATCCAATACTGGAATCTAGCTGCTGACTGATGGCTGCACATATGCCTCTTGTCATTGGCTCACCCATTGTGGCTAGCTCCCTGTAGTACTTTGCTGCTCTT
Source organism: Bombina bombina (assembly GCF_027579735.1). NCBI lineage: Eukaryota > Metazoa > Chordata > Amphibia > Anura > Bombinatoridae > Bombina > Bombina bombina. The sequence continues at coordinate 690,333,568 of NC_069502.1, forward strand.
TCAACAAGGGATACCAAGAGAATGAAGTTTGTTAATATTAGTAAATTAGAATGTTGTTTGGGGGCGGTCTCTGGGCAGCGACCTAAGCGGTCGCAATTTCAGTAGCTGAGTTTAGGCAGCTGATAAATCGCCAATTACTAGCTGCAAATAGCACCATCTAACCTCAAGAACGGAAAGATATGAGACAAGCAAGTATTGCTGAGCTACAAGCTATAATTTGTATGAGGTCCTACTTCAGTTATTCGAACCGAGTGTTGAGGCCTCTGGCAGCCCTTTTGAGGAGAGGTTCTCACCCCCGTCCCCACCTTCACAAGGGTTAAGTAGTGCTGGATCACTACCTATCTTGAGACTTAAAGGGATACTGAACCCAATTTTTTTTCTTTGTGATTCAGATAGAGCATGCAATTTTAAGTAACTTTCTAATTTACTCCTATTATAAATTTATCTTCGTTCTCTTGCTATCTTTATTTGAAAAAGAAAGTCCAGAACCCTGGACAGCACTTGTTTATTGGTGGATGAATTTATCCACTAATCAGCAAGAACAACCCAGGTTGTTCACCAAAAATGGGCTGGTATCTAAACTTTCATTCTTGCTTTTTGAATAAATATACAATGAAGAACATTTGCTAATAGGAGTAAATTAGAAAGTTGCTTAAAATTGCATGCTCTATCTGAATCACAAAAGAAAAAAATTGGGTTCAGTGTCCCTTTTAACCAACATAAAAAAAAAAATAGAATGTTGTTTAAAATTAGAAAAAGTTTTGGTTTCATGTCCCTTTAAGTATGCAGTATGCATTCCATCCTCTCTTGGGGGAAGTGGAAAATGCAGTATTTACAGAGTGAAATAAAAAGTAAAGGGGACAAAGTAAGTGCATGATGCATTTTGTACTGTGCTTAAACATTTTATTAGGAACATGTGCAATCTGCTTTACTTTTCCTAAGTAATTACTACATTTAAATAAACTGTAATTTTAGCTCCTTGTGTTTAAATATATTGAACATTTTATATAATGAACATCATATTTATCTATCTTTGTTTAACAGAACTGCAAGTGCCCTGAAGGAACAAAACCTATGCTGATATTTGCTGGAGACATGTTTGTATTGAATGAAGATTATAAACGTTTAAAAAGCCTCTTGATTGGTAAGTTATCAGCTCTTGCACTTGGGGGGGAAAAAAGGCACATTTTATACTTACTGTATTTTTTTTTAACTTCTCCTTCTGCCTCAGCACAGTAAATGTTAAAGGGACATGACAATTGCTATATTATCCTAAATACATTCAAGGGAGGGTATTGAAGCAATAGGGATTATTGTAACATATTTGTTTTTAAAGAAGTTATTTGTGTGGTCTAAAGATTTGCTATGATACCCACCTAAAAATAATACTTATCTTGGAAGAAAGGATGCACTGAGCAATTGACCCCTGCAGTTGTTGTTGCGTATCAGCGCCCCTGCAGTTGTTGTTGCGTATCGGCGCCACTGCAGTTGTTGTTGCGTATCGGCGCCCCTGCAGTTGTTGTTGCGTATCGGCGCCCCTGCAGTTGTTGCTGCTGTGTGTCGGCGCCCCTGCAGTTGTTTCTTCTGCTGCGTGTCGGAGCCCCTGCAGTTGTTGCTTCTGCTGCGTGTCGGAGCCCCTGCAGTTGTTGCTTCTGCTGCGTGTCGGAGCCCCTGCAGTTGTTGCTTCTGCTGCGTGTCGGAGCCCCTGCAGTTGTTGCTTCTGCTGCGTGTCGGAGCCCCTGCAGTTGTTGTTGCTGCTGCGTGTCGGCGCCCTTCAGTTGTTGTTGCTGCTGCGTGTCGGCGCCCCTGCAGTTGTTGTTGCTGCTGCGTGTCGGCGCCCCTGCAGTTGTTGCTTCTGCTGCGTGTCGGAGCCCCTGCAGTTGTTGTTGCTGCTGCGTGTCGGCGCCCCTGCAGTTGTTGTTGCTGCTGCGTGTCGGCGCCCCTGCAGTTGTTGTTGCTGCTGCGTGTCGGCGCCCCTGCAGTTGTTGTTGCTGCTGCGTGCCGGCGCCCCTGCAGTTGTTGTTGCATAACGGCACACTGTAGATAGCTAATCTGCTTTGCTCAGTATTGTTACTTTGTAATGCGCATGCATTAGACACTATACACAATTTACATTTTTCTATATAGCGCACTTGAAAGGGACATGAAACCCAACATTTTTTTTTCTCTCCATTATTCAGATAGAACATACAACTTTCCAATGTACTTCTATTATCAATATTTATTTATTTTTCATTTTCTTCTTACCTTCCTGCTTTTGAACATAAGATAAGTTCAGGAGTGTGCACATGTCTGTTGCAAAACTGCTGCCATATAGTGCTGCAATGTTATACATGAGCAAGAGCACTATATGGCAGCACTGTTTCCTGTCATGTAGTGCTCCAGATATGTACACGCTACCTATCTAGATATCTCTTCAACAAAGAATAACATGAGAACAAAGCAAATTTGGTAACGGAAGTAAATTGGACATTTTTTAAAACTTGTATGACATGATTACTTTATATAAATATATTCAAGGCCCACATACAGAGATGACAGAAGCACTGTTTATTCCAAGAAAATTGTTTGTGACAAGAGGTCACAATTTAAGGCTGGAAGAAAGGAGATTTAATCTCCTGCAACAGAAACGTTTTTTCTTTCTAATGACACGTTGAGTCCACGGATCATCATAATTACTATTGGGATATCACTCCTGGCTAGCAGGAGGCGGCAAAGATCACCACAGCAAAGCTGTTAAATATCACTCCCTTACCCATAACCACCAGTCATTCTATTTGCCTTCAGCAAGGAGGTGGTAATGTTTTTAGAAAGGTTCTTCAAGCAGTGATGCCTTCTGTTTAGGTTAACTGTCTTTCCCCTCCCTTATCATCCGTGTCCTCTAGCTTGGGTATTGATTCCCAATAGTAATTATGATGATCCGTGGACTTGCTGTGTCATTGGAAAGAAAATTAAATTTATGCTTACCTGATAAATGTCTTTTTCTTTCTTTACACAGTGAGTCCACGACCCGCCCTGTATTTTCAGACAGTTTATTTTTATATAAACTTCAGGCACCTCTACACCTTTTATGTTACTTCCTTTCTCCTTTTGCTTCTGGTCGAATGACTGGTGGTTATGGGTAAGGGAGTGATATTTAACAGCTTTGCTGTGGTGCTCTTTGCCGCCTCCTGCTGGCCAGGAGTGATATTCCAATAGTAATTATGATGATCCGTGGACTCACCGTGTCAAGAAAGAAAGAAATGTATCAGGTAAGCATAAATTTTGTTTTTCACTGTAAGAGCAATCAAATTTTGGAACTCATTACCTGAGGAGGTAGTGAATGCCAATACCTTTGATACATTTAAAAATGGTTTGGATACATTTCTGGCTTGAAACAGAATTCAGCTAAATGATTGATTGTGTTAAATGGGTCACCTCATGAAAGAAAAATATTTTATGTCCCATTTAAGAATAGTTTTACAGAGGCAAACACCTATCACTGCCTAAAATAATTCAGCTAGATTCGCTATTGTGCCCGTTAATTAGTTTTGGCAAATTACAATTTTATTTATGTAAAATGTATCAATATATATAAAAATTAAAAATGCAAATGGTTTTAATGCATTAAAAGTGATGGCAATTTCCATATCCCTTTTTTTTTACACACACAAACACACACACACACACACGCTCAGGTGTAGGCCCATGAAAATCTAGTACTTTAGCAGTTTGATGTAATACAAACTCTGTTAACCTGCAGCTCAAATTGTTCAGAAATATCCAGGAGTATTTCCAAAAATTTGTAAGTGAGGGAATTGCATTTTGAAATTCTTGTATGGCAGGTCATTTAGATATTTAAAGAACATGTTTTAAAATTTGTTTCCTACCTACAATCCCCAATAAACTTTTCCAGATCAATAAAATCAGAAGAGTTCTTGTTTTAAATCTCCAAAGGCACATCCAGTGTAAGGAATTCCTTTTCTTTCATGTAATTAGCAAGAGTCCATGAGCTAGTGACGTATGGGATATACATTCCTACCAGGAGGGGCAAAGTTTCCCAAACCTCAAAATGCGTACAAATACACCCCTCACCACACCCACAAATCAGTTTTACAAACTTTGCCTCCTATGGAGGTGGTGAAGTAAGTTTGTGCTAGATTCTACGTGATATGCGCTCCGCAGCAGGTTGGAGCCCGGTTTACCTCTCAGCGTGCAGTGAATGTCAGAGGGATGTGAGGAGAGTATTGCCTATTTGAATTCAATAATCTCCTTCTACGGGGTCTATTTCATAGGTTCTCTGTTATCGGTTGTAGAGATTCATCTCTTACCTCCCTTTTCAGATCGACGATATACTCTTATATATATACCATTACCTCTGCTGATTTTCGTTTCAGTACTGGTTTGGCTTTCTACAACATGTAGATGAGTGTCCTGGGGTAAGTAAGTCTTATTTTCTTTGACACTCTAAGCTATGGTTGGGCACTTTTTTATAAAGTTCTAAATATATGTATTCAAACATTTATTTCTCCAACATTGGTGTGTCCGGTCCACGGCGTCATCCTTACTTGTGGGATATTCTCTTCCCCAACAGGAAATGGCAAAGAGTCCCAGCAAAGCTGGTCACATGATCCCTCCTAGGCTCCGCCCACCCCAGTCATTCTCTTTGCCGTTGCACAGGCAACATCTCCACGGAGATGGTTAAGAGTTTTTTTGGTGTTTAAATGTAGTTTTATTCTTCTATCAAGTGTTTGTTATTTTAAAATAGTGCTGGTATGTACTATTTACTCTGAAACAGAAAAGGATGAAGATTTCTGTTTGTAAGAGGAATATGATTTTAGCAGACAGTAACTAAAATCGATTGCGGTTTCCACACAGGACTGTTGAGATGAAGTAACTTCAGTTGGGGGAAACAGTTAGCATCCTTTTCTGCTTAAGGTATGACTAGCCATATTTCTAACAAGACCATGTAATGCTGGAAGGCTGTAATTTCCCCTCATGGGGACCGGTAAGCCATTTTCTTAGTTAAACATAAAAGAATAAAGGGCTTCAAAAAGGGCTTAAAAACTGGTAGACATTTTTCTGGGCTAAAACAATTGCTTTACTAGGCATATTATGCAGATTCTAACTAATTATTGGTATTATAATCTTGGGGAACGTTTAGAAAAACGGCAGGCACTGTGTTGGACACCCTTTTCAGATGGGGGCCTTTCTAGTTATAGACAGAGCCTCATTCTGGGACTGTATAGGGGTTAAATGTAAAAACGGCTCTGGTTCCGTTAATTTAAGGGTTAAAGCTCTGAAATTTGGTGTGCAATACTTTTAATGCTTTAAGACACTGTGGTGAAATTTTGGTGAATTTTGAACAATTCCTTCATACTTTTTCACATATTTCAGTAATAAAGTGTTTTCAGTTTGAAATTTAAAGTGACAGTAACGGTTTTATTTTAAAACGTTTTTTGTGCTTTGTTGACAAGTTTAAGCCTGTTTAACATGTCTGTACCTTCAGATAAGCTATGTTCTATATGTATGAAAGCCAATGTGTCTCCCCATTTAAATTTATGTGATAATTGTGCCATAGTGTCCAAACAAAGTAAGGACAGTAATGCCACAGATAATGATATTGCCCAAGATGATTCCTCAAATGAGGGGAGTAAACATACTACATCATCCCCTACTGTGTCTACACCAGTTATGCCCACACAGGAGGCCCCTAGTACATCTAGTGCGCCAATACTTATTACCATGCAACAATTAATGGCTGTAATGGATAACTCCATAGCAAATCTTTTTTCCAAAATGCCTACTTATCAGAGAAAGCGCGATTGCTCTGTTTTAAACACTGAAGAGCAAGAGGACGCTGATGATAACTGTTCTGACATACCCTCACACCAATCTCAAGGGGCCATGAGGGAGGTTTTGTCTGATGGAGAAATTTCAGATTCAGGAAAAATTTCTCATCAAGCTGAACCTGATGTTGTGACATTTAAATTAGAACATCTCTGCGCACTACTTAAGGAGGTGTTATCTACTCTGGATGATTGTGACAATTTGGTCATTCCAGAGAAATTATGTAAGATGGACAAGTTCCTAGAGGTTCCGGTGCCCCCCGACGCTTTTCCTATACCCAAGCGGGTGGCGGACATAGTAAATAAAGAGTGGGAAAGGCCCGGCATACCTTTTGTTCCCCCCCCTATATTTAAGAAATTATTTCCTATAGTCGACCCCAGAAAGGACTTATGGCAGACAGTCCCCAAGGTCGAGGGGGCGGTTTCTACTCTAAACAAACGCACTACTATTCCTATCGAAGATAGTTGTGCTTTCAAAGATCCTATGGATAAGAAATTAGAGGGTTTGCTTAAAAAGATTTTTGTACAGCAAGGTTACCTTCTACAACCAATTTCATGCATTGTTCCTGTCACTACGGCAGCGTGTTTCTGGTTCGAGGAACTAGAAAAATCGCTCAGTAAAGAATCTTCGTATGAGGAGGTTATGGACAGAGTTCAAGCACTTAAATTGGCTAACTCTTTTGTTTTAGATGCCGCTTTGCAATTAGCTAGATTAGCGGCGAAAAATTCAGGGTTTGCTGTCGTGGCGCGCGGATGTGTCTTCCAAGACAAAATTGCTTAACATTCCTTTCAAAGGTAAAACATTATTTGGACCTGATTTGAAAGAGATTATTTCAGACATCACTGGGGGGAAAGGGCCACGCCCTCCCACAGGATAGGTCTTTTAAGGCTAATAATAAGCCTAATTTTCGTCCCTTTCGCAGAAACGGACCAGTCTCTAATTCTGTATCCTCTAAGCAAGAGGGTAATACTTCACAACCCAAACCAGCCTGGAAACCAATGCAAGGCTGGAACAAGGGTAAGCAGGCCAAGAAGCCTACCACTGCTACCAAAACAGCATGAAGGGATAGCCCCCGATCCGGGACCAGATCTAGTGGGGGGCAGACTTTCTCTCTTTGCTCAGGCTTGGGCAAGAGATGTTCAGGATCCTTGGGCGCTAGAAATAGTTTCTCAAGGTTATCTCCTGGAATTCAAGGAACTACCCCCAAGGGGAAGGTTCCACAGGTCTCAATTCTCTTCAAACCAAATAAAGAGACAGGCATTCTTACATTGTGTAGAAGACCTGTTAAAGATGGGAGTGATACATCCAGTTCCAATAAGAGAACAAGGAATGGGATTTTATTCCAATCTGTTCATAGTTCCCAAAAAAGAGGGAACATTCAGACCAATTTTGGATCTAAGGATCCTAAACAAATTTCTCAGGGTACCATCGTTCAAAATGGAAACTATTCGAACGATCCTACCTACTATCCAGGAAAATCAATTTATGACTACCGTGGATTTAAAGGATGCGTACCTACATATTCCTATCCACAAGGAACATCATCAGTTCCTAAGGTTCGCTTTTCTGGACAAGCATTACCAGTTTGTGGCACTTCCATTTGGATTAGGCACTGCTCCAAGGATTTTCACAAAGGTACTAGGGTCCCTTCTAGCGGTTCTAAGACCAAGGGGCATTGCAGTAGTACCTTACTTGGACGACATCCTGATTCAAGCGTCGTCCCTGTCAAAAGCAAAGGCTCATACAGACATCGTCCTAGCCTTTCTCAGATCTCACGGATGGAAGGTGAACAAAGAAAAAAGTTCTCTGTCCCCGTCAACAAGAGTTCCCTTCTTGGGAACAATAATAGATTCCTTAGAAATGAGGATTTTTCTGACAGAGGTCAGAAAATCAAAACTTCTAAGCTCTTGTCAAGTACTTCATTCTGTTCCTCGTCCTTCCATAGCGCAGTGCATGGAAGTAATAGGATTGATGGTTGCAACAATGGACATAGTTCCTTTTGCACGAATTCATCTAAGACCATTACAACTGTGCATGCTCAGACAGTGGAATGGGGATTATACAGACTTGTCTCCGACGATTCAAGTAGATCAAAAGACCAGAGATTCACTCCGTTGGTGGCTGACCCTGGACAATCTGTCACAGGGAATGAGCTTCCGCAGACCAGAGTGGGTCATTGTCACGACCAACGCCAGCCTAGTGGGCTGGGGCGCGGTCTGGGAATCCCTGAAAGCTCAGGGTCTATGGTCTCGGGAAGAGTCTCTTCTCCCAATAAACATTCTGGAACTGAGAGCGATATTCAATGCTCTCAGAGTTTGGCCTCAACTAGCAAAGGCCAAATTCATAAGGTTTCAGTCAGACAACATGACGACCGTTGCATATATCAATCATCAGGGGGGAACAAGGACTTCCCTGGCGATGAAAGAAGTGACCAAGATAATTCAATGGGCGGAGGATCACTCCTGCCACTTGTCTGCGATCCACATCCCAGGAGTGGAAAATTGGGAAGCGGATTTTCTGAGTCGTCAGACATTCCATCCGGGGGAGTGGGAACTCCATCCGGAAATCTTTGCCCAAATAACTCAATTATGGGGAATTCCAGACATGGATCTGATGGCGTCTCGTCAGAACTTCAAGGTTCCTTGCTACGGGTCCAGATCCAGGGATCCCAAGGCGACCCTAGTAGATGCACTAGTATCACCTTGGACCTTCAACCTAGCTTATGTATTCCCACCGTTTCCTCTCATCCCGAGGCTGGTAGCCAGGATCAATCAGGAGAGGGCCTCGGTGATCTTGATAGCTCCTGCGTGGCCACGCAGGACTTGGTATGCAGACCTGGTGAATATGTCATTGGCTCCACCATGGAAGCTACCTTTGAGACAGGACCTTCTTGTTCAGGGTCCATTCGAACATCCGAATCTGGTTTCCCTCCAACTGACGGCTTGGAGATTGAACGCTTGATTTTATCAAAGCGTGGGTTTTCAGATTCTGTAATAGATACTCTGATTCAGGCTAGAAAGCCTGTAACTAGAAAAATTTACCATAAAATATGGAAAAAATATATCTGTTGGTGTGAATCTAAAGGATTCCCATGGAACAAGATAAAAATTCCTAAGATTCTATCCTTTCTACAAGAAGGTTTGGAGAAAGGATTATCTGCAAGTTCTCTGAAGGGACAGATCTCTGCTTTATCTGTTTTACTTCACAAAAGACTGGCAGCTGTGCCAGATGTTCAAGCATTTGTTCAGGCTCTGGTTAGGATCAAGCCTGTTTACAGACATTTGACTCCTCCCTGGAGTCTAAATCTAGTTCTTTAAGTTCTTCAAGGGGTTCCGTTTGAACCCTTACATTCCGTAGATATTAAGTTATTATCTTGGAAAGTTTTGTTTTTGGTTGCAATTTCTTCTGCTAGAAGAGTTTCAGAGTTATCTGCTCTGCAGTGTTCTCCGCCCTATCTGGTGTTCCATGCAGATAAGGTGGTTTTGCGTACTAAGCCTGGTTTTCTTCCGAAAGTTGTTTCCAACAAAAATATTAACCAGGAGATAGTTGTACCTTCTTTGTGTCCGAATCCAGTTTCAAAGAAGGAACGTACGTTACACAATTTGGACGTAGTCCGTGCTCTAAAATTCTATTTAGAGGCTACTAAAGATTTCAGACAAACATCTTCCTTGTTTGTTGTTTATTCTGGTAAAAGGAGAGGTCAAAAAGCGACTTCTACCTCTCTTTCCTTTTGGCTTAAAAGCATTATCCGATTGGCTTATGAGACTGCCGGACGGCAGCCTCCTGAAAGAATCACAGCTCACTCCACTAGGGCTGTGGCTTCCACATGGGCCTTAAAGAACGAGGCTTCTGTTGACCAGATATGTAAGGCAGCGACTTGGTCTTCACTGCACACTTTTGCCAAATTTTACAAATTTGATACTTTTGCTTCTTCGGAGGCTATTTTTGGGAGAAAGGTTTTGCAAGCCGTGGTGCCTTCCATTTAGGTGACCTGATTTGCTCCCTCCCTTCATCCGTGTCCTAAAGCTTTGGTATTGGTTCCCACAAGTAAGGATGACGCCGTGGACCGGACACACCAATGTTGGAGAAAACAGAATTTATGCTTACCTGATAAATTACTTTCTCCAACGGTGTGTCCGGTCCACGGCCCGCCCTGGTTTTTTAATCAGGTCTGATGAATTATTTTCTCTAACTACAGTCACCACGGTATCATATGATTTCTCCTATATATATTTCCTCCTGTCCGTCGGTCGAATGACTGGGGTGGGCGGAGCCTAGGAGGGATCATGTGACCAGCTTTGCTGGGACTCTTTGCCATTTCCTGTTGGGGAAGAGAATATCCCACAAGTAAGGATGACGCCGTGGACCGGACACACCGTTGGAGAAAGTAATTTATCAGGTAAGCATAAATTCTGTTTTGCCTTGACTCAGGATGTTCAACATTCCTTATTTTCAGACAGTCAGTTTCATATTTGGGATAATGCATTTGAATAAAACAATTTTTTTCTTACCTTAAAATTTGACTTTTCCCTGTGGGCTGAAAATGCTTCATTTTATTGCGTCATTCTTGGCGCGGACTTTTTTGGCGCAAAATTTTTTTTCTGTTTCCGGCGTCATACATGTCGCCGGAAGTTGCGTCATTTTTTACGTTCTTTTGCGCCAAAAATGTTGGCGTTCCGGATGTGGCGTCATTTTTTGGCGCCAAAAGCATTTAGGCGCCAAATAATGTGGGCGTCTTATTTGGCGCTAAAAAAATATGGGCGTCACTTTTGTCTCCACATTATTTAAGTCTCATTTTTTATTGCTTCTGGCTGCTAGAAGCTTGTTCACTGGCATTTTTTCCCATTCCTGAAACTGTCATTTAAGGAATTTGTTCATTTTTGCTTTATATGTTGTTTTTTCTATTACATATTGCAAGATGTCCCATGTTGAAGCTGAGTCAGAAGATACTTCTGGAAAATCGCTGCCTGGTGCTGGAGCTACCAAAGCTAAGTGTATCTGCTGTAAACTTTTGGTAGCTGTTCCTCCAGCTGTTTGTATTGAATGTCATGACAAACTTGTTAATGCAGATATTTCCTTTAGTAAAGTTACATTACCTGTTGCTGTTCCATCAACATCTAATACTCAGAGTGTTCCTGATAACATAAGAGATTTTGTTTCTAAATCCATTAAGAAGGCTATGTCTGTTATACCTCCTTCTAGTAAACGTAAAAAGTCTTTTAAAACTTCTCATTTTTCAGATGAATTTTTAAATGAACATCATCATTCTGATTCTGATAATGGCTCTTCTGGTTCAGAGGATTCTGTCTCAGAGGTTGATGCTGATAAATCTTCATATTTATTTAAAATGGAATTTATTCGTTCTTTACTTAAAGACGTCCTAATTGCATTAGAAATAGAGGATTCTGGTCCTCTTGATACTAAATCTAAACGTTTAGATAAGGTTTTTAAATCTCCTGTAGTTATTCCAGAAGTTTTTCCTGTTCCTGGTGCTATTTCTGAAGTAATTTCCAGGGAATGGAATAATTTGGGTAATTCATTTACTCCTTCTAAACGTTTTAAGCAATTATATCCTGTGCCATCTGACAGATTAGAATTTTGGGACAAAATCCCTAAGGTTGATGGGGCTGTCTCTACTCTTGCTAAGCGTACTACCATTCCTACGGCAGATGGTACTTCCTTTAGGGATCCTTTAGATAGGAAAATTGAATCCTTTCTAAGAAAAGCTTACTTGTGTTCAGGTAATCTTCTTAGACCTGCTATATCTTTGGCGGATGTTTCTGCAGCTTCAACTTTTTGGTTGGAAGCTTTAGTGCAACAAGTATCAGATCATAATTCTCATAGCATTATTATTCTTCTTCAACATGCTAATAATTTTATTTGTGATGCCATCTTTGATATCATTAGAGTTGATGTCAGGTATATGTCTCTAGCTATTTTAGCTAGAAGAGCTTTATGGCTTAAAACTTGGAATACTGATATGTCTTCTAAGTCTACTCTGCTTTCCCTTTCTTTCCAGGGTAATAAATTATTTGGTTCTCAGTTGGATTCTATTATCTCAACTGTTACTGGAGGGAAAGGAACTTTTTTACCACAGGATAAAAAATCGAAAGGTAAATTTAGGTCTAATAATCGTTTTCGTTCCTTTCGTCACAACAAGGAACAAAAGCCTGATCCTTCATCCTCAGGAGCGGTATCAGTTTGGAAACCATCTCCAGTCTGGAATAAATCCAAGCCTTTTAGAAAATCAAAGCCAGCTCCTAAGTCCACATGAAGGTGCGGCCCTCATTCCAGCTCAGCTGGTAGGGGGCAGATTACGTTTTTTCAAAGGAATTTGGATCAATTCCGTTCACAATCTTTGGATTCAGAATATTGTTTCAGAAGGGTACAGAATTGGCTTCAAGATAAGGCCTCCTGCAAAGAGATTTTTTCTTTCCCGTGTCCCAGTAAATCCAGCGAAGGCTCAAGCATTTCTGAAATGTTTCAGATCTAGAGTTGGCTGGAGTAATTATTCCAGTTCCAGTTCTGGAACAGGGACTGGGGTTTTATTCAAATCTCTTCATTGTACCAAAGAAGGAGAATTCCTTCAGACCAGTTCTGGATCTAAAAATATTGAATCGTTATGTAAGGATACCAACATTCAAAATGGTAACTGTAAGGACTATCCTGCCTTTTGTTCAGCAAGGGCATTATATGTCTACAATAGATTTACAGGATGCATATCTGCATATTCCGATTCATCCAGATCACTATCAGTTTCTGAGATTCTCGTTCCTAGACAAGCATTACCAGTTTGTGGCTCTGCCGTTTGGCCTAGCAACAGCTCCAAGAATTTTTACAAAGGTTCTCGGTGCCCTTCTGTCTGTAATCAGAGAACAGGGTATTGTGGTATTTCCTTATTTGGACGATATCTTGGTACTTGCTCAGTCTTCACATTTGGCAGAATCTCATACGAATCGACTTGTGTTGTTTCTTCAAGATCATGGTTGGAGGATCAATTTACTAAAAAGTTCATTGATTCCTCAGACAAGGGTAACCTTTTTGGGTTTCCAGATAGATTCAGTGTCCATGACTCTATCTTTGACAGACAAGAGACGTCTAAAATTGATATCAGCTTGTCGAAACCTTCAGTCGCAATCATTCCCTTCGGTAGCCTTATGCATGGAAATTCTAGGTCTTATGACTGCTGCATCGGACGCGATCCCCTTTACTCGTTTTCACATGCGACCTCTTCAGTTCTGTATGCTGAACCAGTGGTGCAGGGATTACACAAAGATATCTCAATTAATATCTTTAAAACCGATTGTACGACACTCTCTGACGTGGTGGACAGATCACCATCGTTTAGTTCAGGGGGCTTCTTTTGTTCTTCCGACCTGGACTGTAATCTCAACAGATGCAAGTCTTACAGGTTGGGGAGCTGTGTGGGGGTCTCTGACGGCACAAGGGGTTTGGGAATCTCAGGAGGTGAGATTACCGATCAATATTTTGGAACTCCGTGCAATTTTCAGAGCTCTTCAGTCTTGGCCTCTTCTAAAGAGAATCGTTCATTTGTTTTCAGACAGACAATGTCACAACTGTGGCATACATCAATCATCAAGGAGGGACTCACAGCCCTCTGGCTATGAAAGAAGTATCTCGAATTCTGGTTTGGGCAGAATCCAGCTCCTGTCTAGTTTCTGCGGTTCATATCCCAGGTATAGACAATTGGGAAGCGGATTATCTCAGTCGCCAAACGTTGCATCCGGGCGAATGGTCTCTTCACCCAGAGGTATTTCTTCTGATAAAGCTCTGAAAGGAGTGAAACGCGTAGAAAACCAGCACCACATAACACAATCTAAGGATTAACTACCTTTGTACAGAAGAATTATCAACCCGGGTTGTACTGCATTATTTTTATCCCCTGGCGGATACCCATAAAAAAGAGGTGGCGTGCACAGCACTAAGAGCAACCTCCAACTATAAGCAAACTACTAAGAATCGGACCGGATAACAACAGACTGACTGACAGGGACCCACGGAGGTTCCAATTGGCTGATCAGAGGCGAGCCCTCGAGGTGGAAACCGTGACGTCAGATTCTCGTGGAGCACACACGGAGTTGCCTGACAGAGACCGGCCTTTGGTAAAGTTGGCGTTAAGCATTTTAAGATAAAAATAAAGACGTTTTAACTTTTTAGCCTACCAAAATACAGATGAAGTAAAGATTTTCTATTGTGGGAATATTACATAGAACAGCAATCAAGATTATCTGTATATCTGACATCTGACTTTAGATATAGACATTGTATCTCGCAATTGGCAAGGTCCTAAGGAATGAACTTTTATTTGTACATAGTATCCAACGTTCAACTGGAATCCAGTCTTTATTTATAATAATTTTATACTGATTTTTTATTATGCAATTTTTTGGGAGACGTCCCTTTTAATTTTGTAATTTTGTTTCCTTGTCATCCTTTATGGTACATTAAATACATTATTAATCTATTAGAAGTCCTTGGTCATTATACACTTATCTCTTAGCTTTCAGTGGTATTTTTAGCTTTCCTAGCGCCCTTACTTTCCCTCTCACACTTGTTAATTTTTCACTATAGTAGCTTCAAGGATCTGCTATTTAGTTAAGGTGTTTAATACCCTACACTAAGCGCACTACCATCACCCACTACCTCACACGATATTTCTTCAGATTGTCCAAATGTGGGGACTTCCAGAAATAGATCTGATGGCCTCTCATCTAAACAAGAAACTTCCCAGGTATCTGTCCAGATCCAGGGATCCTCAAGCGGAAGCAGTGGATGCATTGTCACTTCCTTGGAAGTATCATCCTGCTTATATCTTTCCGCCTCTAGTTCTTCTTCCAAGAGTGATCTCCAAGATTCTGAAGGAATGCTCATTTGTTCTGCTGGTAGCTCCAGCATGGCCTCACAGGTTTTGGTATGCGGATCTTGTCCGGATGGCCTCTTGCCAACCGTGGACTCTTCCGTTAAGACCAGACCTTCTGTCGCAAGGTCCTTTTTTCCATCAGGATTTCAAATCCTTAAATTTAAAGGTATGGAGATTGAACGCTTGATTCTTAGTCAGAGGTTTCTCTGACTCTGTGATTAATACTATGTTACAGGCTCGTAAATCTGTATCTAGGGAGATATATTATAGAGTCTGGAAGACTTATATTTCTTGGTGTCTTTCTCATCATTTTTCCTGGCATTCTTTTAGAATTCCGAGAATTTTACAGTTTCTTCAGGATGGTTTGGAGAAAGGTTTGTCTGCAAGTTCCTTGAAAGGACAAATCTCTGCTCTTTCTGTTCTTTTTCACAGAAAGATTGCTAATCTTCCTGATATTCATTGTTTTGTACAAGCTTTGGTTCGTATTAAACCTGTCATTAAGTCAATTTCTCCTCCTTGGAGTTTGAATTTGGTTCTGGGGTCTCTTCAAGCTCTTCCGTTTGAACCTATGCATTCATTGGACATTAAATTACTTTCTTGGAAAGTTTTGTTCCTTTTGGCCATCTCTTCTGCCAGAAGAGTTTCTGAATTATCTGCTCTTTCTTGTGAGTCTCCTTTTCTGATTTTTCATCAGGATAAGGCGGTGTTGCGAACTTCTTTTGAATTTTTACCTAAGGTTGTGAATTCCAACAACATTAGTAGAGAAATTGTGGTTCCTTCATTATGTCCTAATCCTAAGAATTCTAAGGAGAAATCATTGCATTCTTTGGATGTAGTTAGAGCTTTGAAATATTATGTTGGAGCTACTAAGAATTTCCGAAAGACTTCTAGTCTATTTGTTATCTTTTCCGGTTCTAGGAAAGGTCAGAAGGCTTCTGCCATTTCTTTGGCATCTTGGTTGAAATCTTTAATTCATCATGCTTATGTCAAGTCGGGTAAAACTCTGCCTCAAAAGGATTACAGCTCATTCTACTAGGTCAGTTTCTACTTCCTGGGTGTTTAGGAATGAAGCTTCGGTTGATCAGATTTGCAAAGCAGCAACTTGGTCTTCTTTGCATACTTTTACTAAATTCTACCATTTTGATGTGTTTTCTTCTTCTGAAGCTGTTTTTGGTAGAAAAGTACTTCAGGCAGCTGTTTCAGTTTGAATCTTCTGCTTATGTTTTCAGTTTTTTTCATTATAAAATGTAATCTTTATTTTGGGTGTGGATTATTTTTCAGCGGAATTGGCTGTCTTTATTTTATCCCTCCCTCTCTAGTGACTCTTGCGTGGAAAGATCCACATCTTGGGTAGTCATTATCCCATACGTCACTAGCTCATGGACTCTTGCTAATTACATGAAAGAAAACATAATTTATGTAAGAACTTACCTGATAAATTCATTTCTTTCATATTAGCAAGAGTCCATGAGGCCCACCCTTTTTGTGGTGGTTATGATTTTTTTGTATAAAGCACAATTATTCCAATTCCTTATTTTTTATGCTTTCGCGCTTTTTTCTTATCACCCCACTTCTTGGCTATTCGTTAAACTGATTTGTGGGTGTGGTGAGGGGTGTATTTGTAGGCATTTTGAGGTTTGGGAAACTTTGCCCCTCCTGGTAGGAATGTATATCCCATACGTCACTAGCTCATGGACTCTTGCTAATATGAAAGAAATGAATTTATCAGGTAAGTTCTTACATAAATTATGTTTTTTTAGGTTTAACAGCGAATATCCTTTTTTTTCTGATGTTAGATTTCTTCAGAGGACCGACTGTCTCTGGTATTCGCCTTGCTGGTTTGGAGCACGTCTTACATTTTACAGCAGTGGAGGGAAAGGTCTTATTGCGTAGCTACAAGTAAGAATCACATGTATCAACTTAACAGTTGACATATTTGTTTTAAATATCTCCTATGCAATAATTTTCCGAATATTTTTGTCCAGAAAAAAAGTAGTAGATTTATACTCGTGATACTTACACATGAACTAAATAAAGAGTCTACATTTGTCCTTTTTATTTTATTTACTATTATTATTTTTTTCCATTTATAAAATTAAGGGTATTAATGAAGAAATCTGGATGTAGGACACCAAGAATTGAGCTTGAAGACATGGGTCCTTCCTTTGATTTTGTTGTAAGAAGAACTCACCTGGCTTCAGATGACCTTTATAAACTGGCCATGAAACGTCCTAAAGCTCTTAAGGTACTTAACATAGACTGTAGGCATGAAGAAGAAGAAGAATCACATATTGCACACAGAAATCGATTACAGCGACTTCTTCCTTTCAAATAAATGTATATTTCTACTCAGAATTCAAATGTTTAAAGGAACACTGAACCCAATTTTTTTTTTCTTTCATGATTCAGATAGAGCATGCAATTTTAAGCAACTTTCTAATTTACTCCTATAATCAATTTTTCTTTGTTCTCTTGCTATCTTTATTTAAAAAAGAAGGCATCTAAGTTTTTTTTTTTAGTTCAGTACTCCGGACAGCACTTTTTTATTGGTGGATGAATTTATCCACCAATCAGCAAGGACAACCCAGGTTGTTCACCAAAAATGGGCCGGCATCTAAACTTACATTCTTGCATTTCAAATAAAGATGCCAAGAGAATAAAGAAAATTTGATAATAGGAGTAAATTAGAAAGTTGCTTAAAATTGCATGCTCTATCTGAATCATGAAAGAAAAAATTTGGGTTCAGTGTCCCTTTAAACCTGTACTTTGTTAATCATTTGTTTGCTGTTTATTAGTAATAAGTCCACTGCTTTTGCTGTGCCATCTAATATGGCAAAATCTGCAATTTTTTGTGACATTGTAGAACTAATTACAGTAGATAAAAATGTTCAGTATCTGGGAAAAAAACTTTGTTGAAGCTCATTCTTTATGTAGTAAGAAATACGTACTAGGTACAACATCTATGAATATATTATAATTGTTAATTGAATTTTATCATTTCTATTTTTCCCTTTTCAGGCAAAGAAAAAGAAGAATATCTCTCATGATACTTTTGGCACAAAATATGGCCGTATCCATATGCAAAAGCAGGACCTAAGTAAATTGAGGACTCGCAAGGTTAAAGGACTAAAGAAGAGACGAGCAGAAAAGATGGCAACAGAGGCTGAAGACATAAATGCAAAGAAGATAAAGCAGAATTAGTCAGATGAGTGTTGGCACTCGTCATTATTAATACCAGATGCTTTTGCAAAGCATTTATATAAAAATATGCTCTGTGACTGGACTCTTGTTGATTGACTGTTCCCAGGTGACATCTGGGTCAACTATAAACAAAAAACATGCAGCACAATTCTGAGAAAAAATTATTTTATGTGATTCTCTGATCCATTTAAAACTTATTTCTGGTTTGTCTTACTGGATTTTGAGAACATTCTAATACCTCCAGATGGTAAAGGAATATATGCAAACAATTTATTATACACATTTCAAACACCTGTATACATGTACATGATTATTAAAGGAATGTGTCATTTTGTCTTGAAAATCACATAAAGGTAAATGATGCACAGGCACGCTATGTTTTATATATATTACTATAGTTTACAAGTCATAGGAAAACTTTACTGGCCCACTTAATGTTCAATTAAGGGGGGTGCCTATTATTGTATAGTATAATAATGTACTCTGTTAGCATGTGTTCCACTGGATATTGACAGCTGTGCATATGGTTATATGGTAAATCTTTAGTGTGTAAATTAACACTTAGATATGTTTTGCAGCCTTCTGTAAAGAACCCCATGTTGATCAACTGATAGAAAAAATAAAGGTGTAATCTAACTTTTACTGACGCTATATCATTGTCATGTTTCAATATGAATTTTCTCCAGAACTTTACTGTACATAAACCATTTGAGACAAATCACTTTGTTCAATCTTTATAAACATGAAGCCTAAACAGTGTGTTCAAGAAGAAAAAGGGTCTTAAAGATGAGGTCTTTATTCCAGTTATGTGTTTGCTTTTTCTCCAACATAGGTGTGTCCGGTCCACGGCGTCATCCTTACTTGTGGGATATTCTCTTCCCCAACAGGAAATGGCAAAGAGCCCAGCAAAGCTGGTCACATGATCCCTCCTAGGCTCCGCCTACCCCAGTCATTCTCTTTGCCGTTGTACAGGCAACATCTCCACGGAGATGGCTTAGAGTTTTTTAGTGTTTAACTGTAGTTTTTATTATTCAATCAAGAGTTTGTTATTTTGAAATAGTGCTGGTATGTACTATTTACTCAGAAACAGAAAAGAGATGAAGATTTCTGTTTGTATGAGGAAAATGATTTTAGCAACCGTCACTAAAATCCATGGCTGTTCCACACAGGACTGTTGAGAGCAATTAACTTCAGTTGGGGGAACAGTGTGCAGTCTCTTGCTGCTTGAGGTATGACACATTCTAACAAGACGATGTAATGCTGGAAGCTGTCATTTTCCCTATGGGATCCGGTAAGCCATGTTTATTCAGCAAGTAAATAAGGGCTTCACAAGGGCTTATTAAGACTGTAGACTTTTTCTGGGCTAAATCGATTCATTATTAACACATATTTAGCCTTGAGGAATCATTTTATCTGGGTATTTTGATATAATAATATCGGCAGGCACTGTATTAGACACCTTATTCTTTAGGGGCTTTCCCAAAGCATAAGCAGAGCCTCATTTTCGCGCCGGTGTTGCGCACTTGTTTTTGAGAGGCATGGCATGCAGTCGCATGTGAGAGGAGCTCTGATACTTAGAAAAGACTTTCTGAAGGCGTCATTTGGTATCGTATTCCCCTTTGGGCTTGGTTGGGTCTCAGCAAAGCAGATACCAGGGACTGTAAAGGGGTTAAAGTTCAAAACGGCTCCGGTTCCGTTATTTTAAGGGTTAAAGCTCCCAAATTTGGTGTGCAATACTTTTAAGGCTTTAAGACACTGTGGTGAAAATTTGGTGAATTTTGAACAATTCCTTCATGTTTTTTCGCAATTGCAGTAATAAAGTGTGTTCAGTTTAAAATTTTAAAGTGACAGTAACGGTTTTATTTTAAAACGTTTTTTGTACTTTGTTATCAAGTTTATGCCTGTTTAACATGTCTGAACTTCCAGATAGACTGTGTTCTGAATGTGGGGAAGCCAGAATTCCTATTCATTTAAATAAATGTGATTTATGTGATAATGACAATGATGCCCAAGATGATTCCTCAAGTGAGGGGAGTAAGCATGGTACTGCATCATTCCCTCCTTCGTCTACACGAGTCTTGCCCACTCAGGAGGCCCCTAGTACATCTAGCGCGCCAATACTCCTTACTATGCAACAATTAACGGCTGTAATGGATAATTCTGTCAAAAACATTTTAGCCAAAATGAACACTTATCAGCGTAAGCGTGGCTGCTCTGTTTTAGATACTGAAGAGCATGACGACGCTGATAATAATATTTCCGAAGGGCCCCTAACCCAGTCTGATGGGGCCAGGGAGGTTTTGTCTGAGGGAGAAATTACTGATTCAGGGAACATTTCTCAACAGGCTGAACCTGATGTGATTGCATTTAAATTTAAGTTGGAACATCTCCGCATTCTGCTTAAGGAGGTATTATCCACTTTGGATGATTGTGACAAGTTGGTCATCCCAGAGAAACTATGTAAAATGGACAAGTTCCTAGAGGTGCCGGGGCTCCCAGAAGCTTTTCCTATACCCAAGCGGGTGGCGGACATTGTTAACAAGGAATGGGAAAGGCCCGGTATTCCTTTCGTCCCTCCCCCCATATTTAAAAAATTGTTTCCTATGGTCGACCCCAGAAAGGACTTATGGCAGACAGTCCCCAAGGTCGAGGGAGCGGTTTCCACTTTAAACAAACGCACCACTATACCCATAGAGGATAGTTGTGCTTTCAAAGATCCTATGGATAAAAAATTAGAAGGTTTGCTTAAAAAGATGTTTGTTCAGCAAGGTTACCTTCTACAACCAATTTCATGCATTGTCCCTGTCGCTACAGCCGCATGTTTCTGGTTCGATGATCTGATAAAGGCGGTCGATAGTGAGTCTCCTCCTTTTGAGGAGATTATGGACAGAATCAATGCTCTCAAATTGGCTAATTCTTTCACCCTAGACGCCACTTTGCAATTGGCTAGGTTAGCGGCTAAGAATTCTGGGTTTGCTATTGTGGCGCGCAGAGCGCTTTGGTTGAAATCTTGGTCGGCTGATGCGTCTTCCAAGAACAAGCTACTTAACATTCCTTTCAAGGGGAAAACGCTGTTTGGCCCTGACTTGAAAGAGATTATCTCTGATATCACTGGGGGTAAGGGCCACGCCCTTCCTCAGGATCGGCCTTTCAAGGCAAAAAATAAACCTAATTTTCGTCCCTTTCGTAGAAACGGACCAGCCCAAGGTGCTACGTCCTCTAAGCAAGAGGGTAATACTTCTCAAGCCAAGCCAGCTTGGAGACCAATGCAAGGCTGGAACAAGGGAAAGCAGGCCAAGAAACCTGCCACTGCTACCAAGACAGCATGAAATGTTGGCCCCCGATCCGGGACCGGATCTGGTGGGGGGCAGACTCTCTCTCTTCGCTCAGGCTTGGGCAAGAGATGTTCTGGATCCTTGGGCGCTAGAAATAGTCTCCCAAGGTTATCTTCTGGAATTCAAGGGACTTCCCCCAAGGGGGAGGTTCCACAGGTCTCAGTTGTCTTCAGACCACATAAAAAGACAGGCATTCTTACATTGTGTAGAAGACCTGTTAAAAATGGGAGTGATTCATCCTGTTCCATTAAGAGAACAAGGGATGGGGTTCTACTCCAATCTGTTCATAGTTCCCAAAAAAGAGGGAACGTTCAGACCAATCTTAGATCTCAAGATCTTAAACAAGTTTCTCAAGGTTCCATCGTTCAAGATGGAAACCATTCGAACTATTCTTCCTTCCATCCAGGAAGGTCAATTCATGACCACGGTGGATTTAAAGGATGCGTATCTACATATTCCTATCCACAAGGAACATCATCGGTTCCTAAGGTTCGCATTCCTGGACAAACATTACCAGTTCGTGGCGCTTCCTTTCGGATTAGCCACTGCTCCAAGGATTTTCACAAAAGTACTAGGGTCCCTTCTAGCTGTGCTAAGACCAAGGGGCATTGCTGTAGTACCTTACTTGGACGACATTCTGATTCAAGCGTCGTCCCTTCCTCAAGCAAAGGCTCACACGGACATTGTCCTGGCCTTTCTCAGATCTCACGGATGGAAAGTGAACGTGGAAAAGAGTTCTCTATCCCCGTCAACAAGGGTTCCCTTCTTGGGAACAATAATAGACTCCTTAGAAATGAGGATTTTTCTGACAGAGGCCAGAAAAACAAAACTTCTAGACTCTTGTCGGATACTTCATTCCGTTCCTCTTCCTTCCATAGCTCAGTGCATGGAAGTGATCGGGTTGATGGTAGCGGCAATGGACATAGTTCCTTTTGCGCGCATTCATCTAAGACCATTACAACTGTGCATGCTCAGTCAGTGGAATGGGGACTATACAGACTTGTCTCCGAAGATACAAGTAAATCAGAGGACCAGAGACTCACTCCGTTGGTGGCTGTCCCTGGACAACCTGTCACAAGGGATGACATTCCGCAGACCAGAGTGGGTCATTGTCACGACCGACGCCAGTCTGATGGGCTGGGGCGCGGTCTGGGGAGCCCTGAAAGCTCAGGGTCTTTGGTCTCGGGAAGAATCTCTTCTACCGATAAATATTCTGGAACTGAGAGCGATATTCAATGCTCTCAAGGCTTGGCCTCAGCTAGCGAGGGCCAAGTTCATACGGTTTCAATCAGACAACATGACAACTGTTGCGTACATCAACCATCAGGGGGGAACAAGGAGTTCCCTAGCGATGGAAGAAGTGACCAAAATCATTCTATGGGCGGAGTCTCACTCCTGCCACCTGTCTGCTATCCACATCCCAGGAGTGGAAAATTGGGAAGCGGATTTTCTGAGTCGTCAGACATTGCATCCGGGGGAGTGGGAACTCCATCCGGAAATCTTTGCCCAAGTCACTCAGCTGTGGGGCATTCCAGACATGGATCTGATGGCCTCTCGTCAGAACTTCAAAGTTCCTTGCTACGGGTCCAGATCCAGGGATCCCAAGGCGGCTCTAGTGGATGCACTAGTAGCACCTTGGACCTTCAAACTAGCTTATGTGTTCCCGCCGTTTCCTCTCATCCCCAGGCTGGTAGCCAGGATCAATCAGGAGAGGGCGTCGGTGATCTTGATAGCTCCTGCGTGGCCACGCAGGACTTGGTATGCAGATCTGGTGAATATGTCATCGGCTCCACCTTGGAAGCTACCTTTGAGACGAGACCTGCTTGTTCAGGGTCCGTTCGAACATCCGAATCTGGTTTCACTCCAGCTGACTGCTTGGAGATTGAACGCTTGATTTTATCGAAACGAGGGTTCTCAGATTCTGTTATCGATACTCTTGTTCAGGCCAGAAAGCCTGTAACTAGAAAGATTTACCACAAAATTTGGAAAAAATATATCTGTTGGTGTGAATCTAAAGGATTCCCTTGGGACAAGGTTAAGATTCCTAGGATTCTATCCTTCCTTCAAGAAGGATTGGAAAAGGGATTATCTGCAAGTTCCCTGAAGGGACAGATTTCTGCCTTGTCGGTGTTACTTCACAAAAAACTGGCTGCTGTGCCAGATGTTCAAGCCTTTGTTCAGGCTCTGGTTAGAATCAAGCCTGTTTACAAACCTTTGACTCCTCCTTGGAGTCTCAATTTAGTTCTTTCAGTTCTTCAGGGGGTTCCGTTTGAACCCTTGCATTCCGTTGATATTAAGTTATTATCTTGGAAAGTTTTGTTTTTAGTTGCAATTTCTTCTGCCAGAAGAGTTTCAGAATTATCTGCTCTGCAGTGTTCTCCTCCTTATCTGGTGTTCCATGCAGATAAGGTGGTTTTACGTACTAAACCTTGGTTTTCTTCCAAAAGTTGTTTCTAACAAAAACATTAACCAGGAGATTATCGTACCTTCTCTGTGTCCGAAACCAGTTTCAAAGAAGGAACGTTTGTTGCACAATTTGGATGTTGTTCGCGCTCTAAAATTCTATTTGGATGCTACAAAGGATTTTAGACAAACATCTTCCTTGTTTGTTGTTTATTCCGGTAAAAGGAGAGGTCAAAAAGCAACTTCTACCTCTCTCTCTTTTTGGATTAAAAGCATCATCAGATTGGCTTACGAGACTGCCGGACGGCAGCCTCCCGAAAGAATCACAGCTCATTCCACTAGGGCTGTGGCTTCCACTTGGGCCTTCAAGAACGAGGCTTCTGTTGATCAGATATGTAGGGCAGCGACTTGGTCTTCACTGCACACTTTTACCAAATTTTACAAGTTTGATACTTTTGCTTCTTCTGAGGCTATTTTTGGGAGAAAGGTTTTGCAAGCCGTGGTGCCTTCCGTTTAGGTGACCTGATTTGCTCCCTCCCTTCATCCGTGTCCTAAAGCTTTGGTATTGGTTCCCACAAGTAAGGATGACGCCGTGGACCGGACACACCTATGTTGGAGAAAACAGAATTTATGTTTACCTGATAAATTACTTTCTCCAACGGTGTGTCCGGTCCACGGCCCGCCCTGGTTTTTTTGATCAGGTCTGATAATTTATTTTCTTTAACTACAGTCACCACGGTACCATATGGTTTCTCCTATGCAAATATTCCTCCTTAACGTCGGTCGAATGACTGGGGTAGGCGGAGCCTAGGAGGGATCATGTGACCAGCTTTGCTGGGCTCTTTGCCATTTCCTGTTGGGGAAGAGAATATCCCACAAGTAAGGATGACGCCGTGGACCGGACACACCGTTGGAGAAAGTAATTTATCAGGTAAACATAAATTCTGTTTTTCTCTTGTTAAGTGTGTTCAGTCCACGGGTCATCCATTACTTATGGGATATATTCTCCTTCCCAACAGGAAGTTGTAAGAGGATCACCCAAGCAGAGCTGCTATATAGCTCCTCCCCTCACATGTCATATCCAGTCATTCTCTTGCAACCCTCAACAAAGAAGGAGGTCGCAAGAGGAGTTGGAGTTTTTACTTAATTATTCTTCAATCAAAAGTTTTTTTTTTTTGTTTTTTTGTTTTGTTTTTTTCAATAAATTTTTATTGAGGTTTAGGAAAAGCACAGATACATCATAAATATAAACTACGGTTACATGACAGCGTTGCAGCTTAGAATCCACTATTTCAAACATATAAATGTGTAATACAAACTTATTTGTAACAACAATGCAGAGTTGGAAGTTTTGTAACATAACCAACTTTTTCTTAATGTGCCATATACACTATAACCCCTCCATATCACCCAGGGGCCACTTTTGGACCTCATATGATAAAATATATAGATTGCTTAATGAGGAGTATTATGATAAGTAGGTAACCACTCATGGGTTACTTTGGTTGTACCTCAGTTTTTAAGTTATTTAGAAGTTATGTGAATATAATAAGCTTCACTTATTGTCATAGCCAACATTGAGTCTTAATACTATGGAACTGGGAGTACAACTGCCACTGTCAGGTAGCTGGGGGAGAATGAAGTTGATGAGCATATGGAGGACATGTGTAGCGCAGATAATTGATATTATAGGGTATGCTTCCTAAGTAATTAAGAAAGAAATGGTGGGAGCCCTCATTACATTTCCCTAACCTTGCATAGGTCACTGTAAGGCATGCATGAACCAACCACTGACTGTAAGAGGCTGATAAAAAACGAATAATCTGGCAATATAATAAACATATATAGGGTTATATATAGTGCTAGCCCTCAGATATCAAAAAGGATCATACAATGTGAAAATATAGTTTGTACATTAACCCTAATGAGCTGTCTTCAGCATTATATTATGTGACAAAAACAAAGGGTACACCCTACATTACACACATCATATAGGCCTAGGCTTCAGGTATTTTGACCATCATCACACAATTGATGTATCCTTAAACTGTTTAGGAGTCAATGCCTATTAGAGTGTCCATGCACATAATAAAGGAAGGATAAACAACATGCTTCAGGCTTGTCAGCCATCATTGCGAGACCTCCCAGAAATAATAATAAAAAAATAAAAAAAAACAACAATAACTCTCCACTTTGAGAATATAGGGTGGCTCGTGGTGTAAAAGTCTCAGGGAGAAGGACAACTAGGCAGGTCAAGCAATTAACAGAGAGTTTCTGCTACACACAAGCCATCACTACACCCTGTGGAGATCTTCCCGAACCCATACCCACTCACGGACCGTCCAGAATATGACAAGGTGAGTTCCCACCGGTGTGATAAAATCCCCAAGACAGGACCATGGGATTTTTTGGCACACTAGGAAGATACACAGGCAAAGTCATAGCTCCAGGCATGTGCGCATAAGGAGTCCCCTCACTAACCGATTCCAGTCCTCACAGCCCGGTAGAGAAAATAGTAGTTGGGCAAGACAAGATGCTGTGGGATGTTGTATGCAGCCGTATGTTCCACTTGCGACTGCCGGGCAGCCTCCGCATTCTCAGCATGGAGGCAGCAAGGGTCAGTAAGCCACAACCCTTTCTGAACAAGCATGTCTCCCTTTATGGTATGAATGAATACAGCCGCTGCTCCCATATACAGACACGGAACATCTTCAGATAAAGGATCCCCGTCAGCTACAGCAGGCAGCTCCATGCCATAGGTTGCGCTACATCTAGCGTGAGTATAGCGGGCTGGTAGTTTGTGTCCTCTCTCCATCTGTGCCGACACTGTTTGTGCTCCCAGTGGAAGCGGTAAGCTCCTGGGTATGAGTTTAACAGAGAGCTCCTCTCTTTCAGGGTACCCACTCAGACCTCCATTTACAGGGGCAGCTTCCTGTTCACCTCCGATCTCGGAATCAGGCTGAATAACAGCTGTCACCGCAAGCGAGATACACTTTACCCCAGTAACCTCCTCTCCCACAGTAGCTGCAGTTTCTCGCCTCTTTGGGGAGCTTGTTGCGGTCTTGGAAATGCAGATTCTACCATATTCTGATGCCAGGAGGTCTGAGATGCTTGTGAGTTGGTCGTCTAGTAGTTTGGTAATGGCGGCAACTAACGATGCTTCTCTAGGTTCCATTTTGTATCAGTATCCTTGTAGCTTTCTCTTATTAACCCAGCGTAGATTAATCTGTTAGGTAGTTTGCCCCAAAAGGCACTGGCCACACGACAATGGTGTGGCAATGGTGAGGACAGGTGAGGCTTCGTATACAGGGGAAGGCCTCAAATTAAAAGTCCGGTACCGAGGGCTGGGAAACCACACTATATTCCAAAAACCCCTGCCGTTTGTGTCAGAGAGCCTTCAGTCGAGCTGCTCTACCAGTTTGGATGGCCTGTCGCCAAAACTTCAAGGTAAACTTAGAAAAATCTGGTAAGTAACTCAGGAGCTGAAGCTCACTGCGACCAGCAAGATGGCCGCTGCCCGGAAGTCCCCCAAAAGTTTGTTATTTTAAATGGCACCGGAGTGTGCTGTTTTTCTATCTCAGGCAGTATTTGGAAGAAGACACTGCCTGCGTTTTCTATGATCTTAGCAGGCATAACTAAGATCCACTGGCTGTTCTCGACATTCTGAGGAGTGGGGTAACTTCAGAACATGGGAATAGCATGCGGGGTCCCCCGCAAATGAGGTATGTGCAGTACAATATTTTCTGGGAATGGAATTGACTAAGAAAACACTGCTGTTACCCGTATGATGTAAGTACAGCCTTAAATGCAGTAGTAGTGACTGGTATCAGGCTGATAAATGTATGCACAGTAGAGTTATTTTCTAGGGACTAGAATTTGACTGAGAAAATACTGTTAATACTGAAATAGTGCTTAAGCCTTATCTGCAGTGGAAGCGACTGGTAGCAGGCTTAGTGATAACTTTGCATGACATTAAAAGAAGTTTGTTTTTAAAATGTTTACTGGCATGTTATTCGTTTTGTGAGAAATCCTTTTGAGCATGAATTTTTTCCACATGGCTAACGTGTATTTCTGCATAGAAACCGTTATATCAGGTCTCCCACTGTTGTAAATGAGTGGGAGGGGCCTTTTTTAGCGCCTTGTTGCGCAGTTAAAATTCTAGCACAGTCTTCCTGCTTCTTCCTCCTTGATCCAGGACGTCTCTAGAGAGCTCAGGGGTCTTCAAAATTCGTTTTTGAGGGAGGTAATCAGTCACAGCAGACCTGCGACAGTGTGTTTGACTGTGATAAAAACGTTAAATCTTAATTGATATCCGTTTTTTTTGGGTACTGAGGGGTTAATCATCCTTTTGCTAACGGGTGCAATCCTCTGCTAATTAATACTTTTAAAGAATTGTTGACTATAACTGAATTAGTTCTTTGTTATTCAACTGTGTTTTTCAAAAAGCGCTGCAGCGTTTTTTATATTGCTTGTAAATTTATTGAAAGTAATTTCCAAGCTTGCTAGCTTCATTGCTAGTCTGTTTAAACATGTCTGATACAGAGGAATCTGCTTGTTCATTATGTTTTTAAAAGCCGATGTGGAGCCCAATAGAAATATGTGTACCAATTGTATTGATATTACTTTGAATAAAAGTCAATCTGTACCGATAAAGAAATTATCACCAGACAACGAGGGGGACGTTATGCCGTCTAACTCTCCTCACGTGTCAGTATCTTCGTCTCCCGCTCGGGAGGTGCGTGAGATTGAGGCGCCAAGTACATTAAGGCCCTTACAAATCACTTTACATGATATGGCTAATGTTATGAAAGAAGTATTATACAATATGCCCGAGTTAAGAGGCAAGCGTGACAGCTCTGGGTTAAGGACAGAGCGCGCCGATGACACGAGAGCCATGTCTCATACTGCGTCACAATTTGCAGAACATGAGGACGGAGAGCTTCATTCTGTGGGTGACGGTTCTGATTCGGGGAGACCGGATTCAGAAATTTCAAATTTTAAATTTAAGCTTGAGAACCTCCGCGTGTTGCTAGGGGAGGTGTTAGCGGCTCTGCATGATTGTGACACGGTGGCAATCCCAGAGAAATTATGTAGGCTGGATAAATACTATGCGGTACCGGTGTGTACTGACGTTTTTCCTATACCAAAGAGGCTTACAGAGATTATTAGCAAGGAGTGGGATAGACCCGGTGTGCCTTTTTCCCCTCCTCCGATATTTAGAAAAATGTTCCCTATAGACGCCACCACACGAGACTTATGGCAGACGGTCCCTAAGGTGGAGGGAGCAGTTTCTACTTTAGCCAAGCGTACCACTATCCCGGTGGAGGATAGCTGTGCTTTCTCAGATCCAATGGATAAAAAAATTAGAGGGTTACCTTAAGAAAATGTTTGTTCAACAAGGTTTTATATTACAGCCTCTTGCATGCATTGCGCCTGTCACTGCTGCAGCGGCATTCTGGTTTGAGTCTCTGGAAGAGGCGATTCGCACAGCACCATTGGATGAGTCTTTGAGCAAGCTTAGAACCCTTAAGCTGGCTAATGCGTTTGTTTCGGATGCCGTAGTGCATTTAACCAAACTTACGGCTAAGAATTCCGGATTCCCCATACAGGCACGCAGAGCGCTATGGCTTAAGTCCTGGTCAGCAGATGTAACTTCTAAGTCTAAACTACTGAACATTCCTTTCAAAGGGCAGACCTTATTCGGGCCCGGCTTGAAGGAAATTATTGCTGACTGGAGGTAAGGGCCACATCCTTTCTCAGGACAGGGCCAAATCAAAGGCCAAACAGTCTAATTTTCGTGCCTTTCGTAATTTCAAGGCAGGAGCAGCATCAACTTCCTCCGCTCCAAAACAGGAAGGAACTACTGCTTGTTACAGACAGGGTTGGAAAGGCAACCAGTCATGGAACAAGGGCAAGCAGGCCAGAAAGCCTACTTCCGCCCCTAAGACAGCATGAAGACAGGGCCCCCTTTCCGGAGACGGATCTAGTGGGGGGCAGACTTTCTCTCTTCGCCCAGGCTTGGGCAAGAGATGTACAGGATCCCTGGACGTTGGAGATTGTATCTCAGGGATACCTTCTGGATTTCAAAACTTCTCCTCCACAAGGGAGGTTCCATCTGTCAAGGTTATCAACAAACCTAGTAAAGAAAGAGGCATTTCTACAATGTGTACAAGACCTCTTAGTGATGGGAGTGATCCACCCAGTTCAGCGAACGGAACAGGGGCAAGGGTTTTATTCAAATCTGTTTGTGGTTCCCAAAAAAGAGGGAACCTTCAGACCAATCTTAGACTTAAAGATCTTAAACAAATTCCTAAGGGTTCCATCGTTCAAGATGGAAACCATTCGGACCATCCTACCCATGATCCAAGAGGGTCAATATATGACCACAGTGGACTTAAAGGATGCCTACCTTCACATACCGATTCACAGAGATCATTATCAGTACCTAAGGTTTGCCTTTCTAGACAGGCATTACCAGTTTGTAGCTCTTCCCTTCGGGTTGGCTACGGCCCCGAGAATTTTTACAAAGGTTCTGGGCTCACTTCTGGCGGTACTAAGACCACGAGGCATAGCGGTGGCTCCGTACCTAGATGACATTCTGATACAAGCGTCAAGTTTTCAAAAGGCAAAGTCTCATACAGAGATAGTTCTAGCATTTCTGAGGTCGCATGGGTGGAAAGTGAACGTGGAAAAGAGTTCTCTGTTACCACTCACAAGGGTCCCTTTTCTAGGGACTCTTATAGATTCTGTAGAGATGAAGATTTACCTGACGGAGTCCAGGTTATCAAAGATTCTCAACACTTGCCGTGTCCTTCACTCCATTCCAAGCCCATCAGTAGCTCAGTGCATGGAAGTAATCGGCTTAATGGTCGCGGCAATGGACATAGTGCCATTTGCGCGACTACATCTCAGACCGCTGCAACTATGCATGCTAAGTCAATGGAACGGGGATTACTCAGATCTGTCCCCTTTGCTAAATCTGGACCAGAAGACCAGAGATTCTCTTCTCTGGTGGTTATCACGGGTTCATCTGTCCAAAGGAATGACTTTTCGCAGACCAGATTGGACGATTGTAACAACAGATGCCAGCCTACTAGGCTGGGGAGCAGTCTGGAACTCCCTGAAGGCTCAGGGATCGTGGACTCAGGAGGAGAAACTCCTCCCAATAAACATTCTAGAATTAAGAGCAATATTCAATGCTCTTCTAGC
Organism: Bombina bombina; assembly: GCF_027579735.1. Taxonomy (NCBI): domain Eukaryota; kingdom Metazoa; phylum Chordata; class Amphibia; order Anura; family Bombinatoridae; genus Bombina; species Bombina bombina. Next base: position 690,364,426 of record NC_069502.1, read on the forward strand.
TTGGCCTCAGTTAGGAACACTGAGGTTCATCAGATTTCAGTCGGACAACATCACGACTGTGGCTTACATCAATCATCTTGGTGGAACCAGGAGTTACCTAGCGATGTTGGAAATCTCGAAGATAATTCGCTGGGCAGAGTCTCACTCTTGCCACCTGTCAGCGATCTACATCCCAGGCGTGGAGAACTGGGAGGCGGATTTTCTAAGTCGCCAGACTTTTCATCCGGGGGAGTGGGAACTTCACCCGGAGGTATTTGCTCAACTGATTCATCGTTGGGGCAAACCGGATCTGGATCTCATGGCATCTCGCCAGAACGCCAAGCTTCCTTGTTACGGATCCAGGTCCAGGGACCCGGGTGCGGTGCTGGTAGATGCACTAGCAGCCCCTTGGGTTTTCAACATAGCTTATGTGTTTCCACCTTTTCCGTTGCTACCTCGACTGATTGCCAGGATCAAACAGGAGAGAGCATCTGTGATTCTGATAGCGCCTGCGTGGCCACGCAGGACCTGGTATGCAGACCTAGTGGACATGTCGTCCTGTCCACCATGGTCTCTACCCCTGAGACAGGACCTTCTAATTCAGGGTCCTTTCAACCATCCAAACCTAATTTCTCTGAGGCTGACTGCTTGGAAATTGAACGCTTGATTCTATCAAAGCGTGGGTTTTCGGATTCGGTTATTGATACATTAATACAGGCTCGGAAACCTGTTACCAGAAAAATTTACCATAAAATATGGCGTAAATATTTATATTGGTGTGAATCCAAGAGTTACTCATGGAGTAGGGTTAGGATTCCTAGGATATTGTCCTTTCTACAAGAGGGTTTAGAAAAGGGCTTATCCGCTAGTTCACTAAAGGGACAGATTTCTGCTCTGTCTATTCTTTTACACAAGCGTCTGGCAGAGAATCAAGACGTCCAGGCCTTTTGTCAGGCTTTGACTAGAATTAAGCCTGTGTTTAAAACTGTGTCTCCTCCTTGGAGCTTAAACTTGGTTCTTAAAGTTCTTCAGGGTGTTCCGTTTGAACCCCTTCATTCCATTGATATTAAACTTTTATCTTGGAAAGTTCTGTTTTTGATGGCTATTTCCTCGGCTCGAAGAGTCTCTGAGTTATCTGCCTTACATTGCGATTCCCCTTATCTGATCTTTCATTCAGACAAGGTAGTCCTGCGTACAAAACCTGAGTTTTTACCTAAGGTTGTTTCTAACAGGAATATCAATCAAGAGATTGTTGTTCCATCATTATGTCCTAATCCTTCTTCAAAGTAGGAACGTCTTTTGCATAATCTAGACGTGGTCCGTGCCCTGAAGTTCTACTTACAGGCAATTAAAGATTTTCGGCAAACTTCTTCTCTGTTTGTCGTTTACTCTGGATAGAGGAGAGGTCAAAAGGCTTCGGCTACCTCTCTCTCTTTTTGGCTTCGTAGCATAATACGTTTAGCCTATGAGACTGCTGGACAGCAGCCTCCTGAAAGAATTACAGCTCATTCCACTAGAGCTGTGGCTTCCACCTGGGCCTTTAAGAATGAGGCCTCTGTTGAACAGATTTGCAAGGCTGCAACTGGGTCTTCACTTCTTACTTTTTCCAAATTTGACACTTTTGCTTCTTCGGAGGCTGTTTTTGGGAGAAAGGTTCTACATGCAGTGGTTCCTTCTGTTTAATGTTCCTGCCTTGTCCCTCCCATCATCCGTGTACTTTAGCTTTGGTATTGGTATCCCATAAGTAATGGATGACCCGTGGACTGAACACACTTAACAAGAGAAAACATAATTTATGCTTATCTGATAAATTTATTTCTCTTGTAGTGTGTTCAGTCCACGGCCCGCGCTGTCTTTTTTGAGGCAGGTTCTAAATTTTAAATTATAACTCCAGTCACCACTGCACCCTATAGTTTCTCCTTTCTCGTCTTGTTTCGGTCGAATGACTGTATATGACATGTGAGGGGAGGAGCTATATAGCAGCTCTGCTTGGGTGATCCTCTTGCAACTTCCTGTTGGGAAGGAGAATATATCCCATAAGTAATGGATGACCCGTGGACTGAACACACTACAAGAGAAATAAATTTATCAGGTAAGCATAAATTATGTTTTTTCCCCCCTATCCTTTTGGGTTAAACAGTTTTGAAACCATTAAATGTATTCATTATACAAATTTGCATTTGGTCTGTTATTGATAGATCAGGATGTACTACTATAAGTTCAGTTTGCAAGTAACTTTTTTTTCTCTTGTTAAGTGTATCCAGTCCACGAATCATCCATTACTTGTGGGATATTCTCCTTCCCAACAGGAAGTTGCAAGAGGATCACCCACAGCAGAGCTGCTATATAGCTCCTCACCCAGCTGTCATATCCAGTCATTCTCTTGCAAGCCTCAACCAAGATGGAGGTCGTAAGAGGAGTGTGGTGTTTTATACTTAGTTTATTCTTAATCAAAAGTTTGTTATTTTTAAATGGTGCCGGAGTGTACTGTTTATCTCAGGCAGTATTTAGAAGAAGACTCTGCCTGCATTTTCTATGATTTTAGCAGAAGTAACTAAGATCCATGGCTGTTCTCACATATTCTGAGGAGTGATGTAACTTCAGAGAGGGAATGGCGTGCAGGTTTTCCTGCAATAAGGTATGTGCAGTTAAAATATTTTTCTAGGGATGGAATTTGCTAGAAAATGCTGCTGATACCGAACTAATGTAAGTAAAGCCTTAAATGCAGTGAGAGCGACTGGTATCAGGCTTATTAATAGGGATACATACTCTTATAAAAATGTAATATAAAACGTTTGCTGGCATGTTTAATCGTTTTTAAATTTGGTGATAAAACTTATTTGGGCCTAGTTTTTTTCCACATGGCTGGCTTGAATTTTGCCTAGAAACAGTTTCCTTAGGCTTTCCACTGTTGTAATATGAGAGCCTATTTTGCCGTTTTTTTGCACAGCAAAAATTACAGACACAGACATCCAGCTTCTTCCTGCATGATCCAGGACATCTCTGGAGGGCTCAAAAGGCTTCAAAGTCGTTTTTGAGGGAGGTAAAAAGCCACAGTAGGGCTGTGGCAGTTGTTGTGACTGTTTGAAAAAAAGTTTTTGTCATTTATTATTCTGTTTTGGGTATTAAGGGGTTAATCATCCATTTGCAAGTGGGTGCAATGCTCTGCTAACTTGTTACATACACTGTAAAAATTTTGTTAGTGTAACTGCCTTTTCTCTTGTTAAGTGTATTCAGTCCACGGGTCATCCATTACTTATGGGATATATTCCCTTCCCAACAGGAAGTTGCAAGAGGATCACCCAAAGCAGAGCTGCTATATAGCTCCTCCCCTCACATGTCATATCCAGTCATTCTCTTGCAACTCTCAACATAGATGGAGGTCGCGAGAGGAGAGTGGTGCTTTATACTTAATTATTTCTTCAATCAAAAGTTTGTTATTTTTAAATGGCACCGGAGTGTGCTGTTTGTTCTCAGGCAGTATTTGGAAGAAGAATCTGCCTGTGTTTTCTATGATCTTAGCAGAAGTAACTAAGATCCACTGGCTGTTCTCGCACATTCTGAGGAGTGGGGTAACTTCAGAAAGGGAATAGCGTGCGGGGTCCCCTGCAAATAAGGTATGTGCAGTAAAATATTTTTCTAAGGAATGGAATTGACTAAGAAAATACTGCTGATACCGATGTTATGTAAGTACAGCCTTAAATGCAGTGGAAGTGACTGGTATCAGGCTTTTTGGGTATTTAGGGGTTAATCATCCATTTGCAAGTGGGTGCAATGCTCTGCTAACTTAATACATTTACTGTGAAAAATTGGTTGCTATAACTGATTTGGTTCATTGTTATTTCAACTGTGACAATTTTTTGTGCTTTTTAAAGGCGCAGTAACGTTTTATTTAGTGCTTGTAAATTTATTTCAAAGTGTTTTCCAAGCTTGCTAGTCTCATTGCTAGTCTGTTTAAACATGTCTGACACAGATGAATCTGTTTGTTCATTATGTTTGAAGGCCAGTGTGGAGCCCCATAGAAATATGTGTACTAAATGTATTGATTTCACTTTAAATAATAAAGGTCAGTCTTTATCTATAAAAGAATTATCACCAGACGACGAGGGGGAAGTTATGCCGACTAACTCTCCTCACGTGTCAGTACCTTCGCCTCCCGCTCAAGAGGCGCGTGATATTGTGGCGCCAAGTACATCAGGGACGCCCATACAAATCACTTTACAAGACATGGTCACTATTATGAATAATATCCTGACAGAAGTATTATCTAAATTGCCAGAATTAAGAGGCAAGCGCGATAGCTCTGGGATAAGGACAGAGCGCGCTGGTGCAGTGAGAGCCATGTCTGATACTGCGTCACAGTTTGCAGAACATGAGGACGGAGAGCTTCATTCTGTGGGTGACGGATCTGATCCAGGGAAACCGGATTCAGAGATTTCTAATTTTAAATTTAAGCTTGAGAACCTCCGTGTATTGCTAGGGGAGGTTTTAGCGGCTCTGAATGACTGTAATACAGTTGCAATTCCAGAGAAATTATGTAGGCTGGATAGATACTATGCGGTGCCGGTGTGTACTGACGTTTTTCCTATACCTAAAAGGCTTACAGAAATTATTAGCAAGGAGTGGGATAGACCTGGTGTGCCCTTTTCCCCACCTCCTATATTTAGGAAAATGTTTCCAATAGACGCCACTACACGGGACTTATGGCAAACGGTCCCCAAGGTGGAGGGAGCAGTTTCTACTTTAGCTAAGCGTACCACTATCCCGGTGGAGGATAGTTGTGCTTTTTCGGATCCAATGGATAAAAAATTAGAAGGTTACCTTAAGAAAATGTTTGTTCAACAAGGTTTTATCTTACAGCCCCTTGCATTCATTGCGCCTGTCACTGCTGCTGCGGCATTCTGGTTTGAGTCTCTATTAGAGGCCATTCACTCAGCTCCATTGGATGAAATCATGGACAAGCTTAAAGCACTTAAGCTAGCTAATGCATTTGTTTCTGATGCCATTGTACATTTAACTAAACTAACGGCTAAGAACTCCGGATTCGCCATCCAGGCGCACAGAGCGCTATGGCTTAAATCCTGGTCAGCTGACGTGACTTCTAAATCTAAATTGCTTAATATTCCTTTCAAGGGGCAAACCTTATTCGGGCCCGGCTTGAAAGAAATTATCGCTGACATTACTGGAGGTAAGGGTCATACCCTTCCTCAGGACAGGGCCAAATCAAAGGCCAAACAGTCTAATTTTCGTGCCTTTCGAATCTTCAAGGCAGGAGCAGCATCATCTTCCTCCGCTCCAAAACAGGAAGGAACTGTTGCTCGTTACAGATAGGCCTGGAAAAATAATCAGTCCTGGAACAAGGGCAAGCAGGCCAGAAAACCTACTACTGCCCCTAAGACAGCATGAAGGGATTGCCCCCTATCCGGAAACGGATCTAGTGGGGGGCAGACTTTCTCTCTTCGCCCAGGCGTGGGCAAGAGATGTCCAGGATCCCTGGGCGTTGGAGATCATATCCCAGGGATATCTTCTGGACTTCAAAGCTTCTCCTCCACAAGGGAGATTTCATCTTTCAAGGTTATCAGCAAACCAAAATAAAGAAAGAGGCATTTCTACGCTGTGTACAAGACCTCCTTATAATGGGGGTGATCCACCCAGTTCCGCGGACGGAACAAGGGCAAGGTTTTTACTCAAATCTGTTCGTGGTTCCCAAGAAAGAGGGAACCTTCAGACCAATCTTGGACCTAAAGATCTTAAACAAATTCCTAAGAGTTCCATCATTCAAAATGGAAACTATTCTATATCCTACCCATGATCCTAGAGGGTCAGTACATGACCACAGTGGACTTAAATGATGCCTACCTTCACATACCGATTCACAAAGATCATTACCGGTATCTAAGGTTTGCCTTCCTAGACAGGCATTACCAGTTTGTAGCTCTTCCCTTCGGGTTAGCTACGGGCCAGAGAATCTTTACAAAGGTTCTGGGCTCACTTTTGGCGGTTCTACGACCGCGAGGCATAGTGGTGGCTCCGTATCTAGACGACATCCTGATACAGGCATCAAGCTTTCAAATTGCCAAGTCTCATACAGAGATAGTTCTGGCGTTTCTGAGGTCGCATGGGTGGAAGGTGAACGTGGAAAAGGGTTCTCTATCACCACTCACAAGAGTCTCCTTCCTAGGGACTCTTATAGATTCGGTAGAGATGAAAATTTACCTGACGGAGTCCAGGTTGTCAAAACTTCTAAATGCTTGCCGTGTCCTTCATTCCATTCCACGCCCATCAGTGGCTCAGTGCATGGAAGTAATCGGCTTAATGGTAGCGGCAATGGACATAGTGCCATTTGCGCGCCTGCATCTCAGACCGCTGCAATTATGCATGCTAGGTCAGTGGAATGGGGATTACTCAGATTTGTCCCCTCTACTAAATCTGGATCAAGAAACCAGAGATTCTCTTCTCTGGTGGCTTTCTCGGGTCCATCTGTCCAAGGGCATGACCTTTCGCAGGCCAGACTGGACGATTGTAACAACAGATGCCAGCCTTCTAGGTTGGGGCGCAGTCTGGAACTCCCTGAAGGCTCAGGGATTGTGGACTCAGGAGGAGAAACTCCTCCCAATAAATATTCTGGAATTAAGAGCAATATTCAAGGCTCTTCTAGCTTGGCCTCAGTTAGCAACGCTGAGGTTCATCAGATTTCAGTCGGACAACATCACGACTGTGGCTTACATCAACCATCAAGGGGGAACCAGGAGTTCCCTAGCGATGTTAGAAGTCTCAAAGATAATTCGCTGGGCAGAGTTTCACTCTTGCCACCTGTCAGCGATCCACATCCCAGGCGTGGAGAACTGGGAGGCGGACTTTCTAAGTCGCCAGACCTTTCATTCGGGGGAGTGTGAACTTCATCCGGAGGTGTTCGCTCAACTGATTCGTCGTTGGGGCAAACCAGAACTGGATCTCATGGCGTCTCGCCAGAACGCCAAGCCTCCTCGTTACGGATCCAGGTCCAGAGACCCGGGAGCGGCGCTGATAGATGCTCTAGCAGCCCCTTGGGTCTTCAACATGGCTTATGTGTTTCCACCATTTCCGCTGCTGCCTCGACTGATTGCCAAGATCAAACGGGAGAGAGCATCGGTGATTCTGATAGCGCCTGCGTGGCCACGCAGGACCTGGTATGCAGATTTCTGCTCTGTCTATTCTTTTGCACAAGCGTCTGGCAGAAGTTCCAGACGTCCAGGCTTTTTGTCAGGCTTTGGCTAGGATTAAGCCTGTGTTTAAATCTGTTGCTCCTCCGTGGAGCTTAAACTTGGTTCTTAAATTTCTTCAGGGTGTTCCGTTTGAACCCCTTCATTCCATTGATATTAAGCTTTTATCTTGGAAAGTTCTGTTTTTGATGGCTATTTCCTCGGCTCGAAGAGTCTGAGTTATCTGCTTTACATTGTGATTCTCCTTATCTGGTTTTCCATTCAGACAAGGTAGTTCTGCGTACTAAACCTGGGTTTTTACCTAAGGTAGTTTCTAACAGGAATATCAATCAAGAGATTGTTGTCCCATCATTGTGCCCTAATCCTTCTTCAAAGAAGGAACGTCTTTTGCATAATCTGGACGTAGTCCGTGCCCTGAAATTCTATTTACAGGCAACTAAAGATTTTCGTCAAACTTCTTCCCTGTTTGTCGTTTATTCTGGACAGAGGAGAGGTCAAAAAGCTTCTGCAACCTCTCTCTCTTTTTGGCTTCGTAGTATAATACGTTTAGCTTATGAGACTGCTGGACAGCAGCCCCCTGAAAGAATTACAGCTCATTCTACTAGAGCTGTGGCTTCCACCTGGGCCTTTAAGAATGAGGCCTCTGTTGAACAGATTTGCAAGGCTGCGACTTGGTCTTCGCTTCACACCTTTTCGAAATTTTACAAATTTGACACTTTTGCTTCTTCGGAGGCTGTTTTTGGGAGAAAGGTTCTACAGGCAGTGGTTCCTTCCGTTTAAGTTCCTGCCTTGTCCCTCCCTTCATCCGTGTACTTAGCTTTGGTATTGGTATCCCATAAGTAATGGATGACCCGTGGACTGAACACACTTAACAAGAGAAAACATAATTTATGTTTACCTGATAAATTTATTTCTCTTGTAGTGTATTCAGTCCACGGCCCGCCCTGTCTTTGAAGTTTTAATTAAATTTTAGATCTGCCTTAAAGTCACCACTGCACCCTATGGTTTCTCCTTTCTTGTCTTGTTTCGGTCGAATGACTGGATATGACATGTGAGGGGAGGAGCTATATAGCAGCTCTGCTTTGGGTGATCCTCTTGCAACTTCCTGTTGGGAAGGGAATATATCCCATAAGTAATGGATGATCCGTGGACTGAATACACTACAAGAGAAATAAATTTATCAGGTAAGCATAAATTATGTTTTTTCACTGTTATTTCAAATTTTGACAAAATTTGTGTTTCTTAAAGGTGCAGTAACGTTTTTTATATTGCTTGTAAACTTGTTTAAAGTGTTTTCCAAGCTTGCTAGTCTCATTGCTAGTCTGTTTAAACATGTCTGACACAGAGGAAACTACTTGTTCATTATGTTTGAAAGCCATTGTGGAGCCCCATAGGAGAATGTGTACTAAATGTATTGATTTCACCTTAAACAGTAAAGATCAGTCTTTAAATGTAAAAGAAATATCACCAGAAGATTCTGACAAGGGGGAAGTTATGCCGACTAACTCTCCCCACGTGTCAGACCCTTCGCCTCCCGCTCAGGGGATGCACGCTAATATGGCGCCAATCAGGTTGCCTGAATTAAGAGGCAAGCGCGATTGCTCTGGGGTTAGGAGAAATACAGAGCGCGCAGATGCTGTAAGGGCCATGTCTGATACTGCGTCACAATATGCAGATCATGAGGACAGAGAGCTTCAGTCTGTGGGTGACATCTCTGATTCGGGGAAACCTGATTCAGAGATTTCTAATTTTAAATTTAAGCTTGAGAACCTCTGTGTGTTGCTTGCGGAGGTATTAGCTGCTCTGAATGACTAACACAGTTGCAGTACCAGAGAAATTGTGTAGGCTGGATAAATACTATGCGATGCCGGTGTGTACTGATGTTTTTCCTATACCTAAAAGGCTTACAGAAATTAGCAAGGAGTGGGATAGACCGAGTGTGCCTTTTTCCCCACCTCCTATATTTAGAAAAATGTTTCCAATAGACGCCACTACACGGGACTTATGGCAGACGGTCCTTAAGGTGGAGGGAGCAGTTTCTACTTTAGCAAAGCGTACTACTAACGGCTAAGAATTCCGGATTCGCCATCCAAGCGCGTAGGGCGCTATGGCTTAAATCCTGGTCAGCTGACGTGACTTCGAAGTCTAAATTACTCAACATTCCTTTCAAGGGGCAGACCTTATTCGGGCCTGGTTTGAAGGAAATTATTGCTGACATTACTGGAGGTAAGGGTCACACCCTTCCTCAGGACAGGGCCAAAGCAAAGGCCAAACAGTCTAATTTTCGTGCCTTTCGAAATTTCAAGGCAGATGCAGCATCAACTTCCTCCGCTTCAAAACAAGAGGGAACTTTTGCTCAATCTAAGCAGGCATGGAAACCTAACCAGTCCTGGAACAAAGGCAAGCAGGCCAGAAAGCCTGCTTCTGCCTCTAAGACAGCATGAAGGAATGGCCCCCTATCCGGCGACGGATCTAGTAGGGGGCAGACTTTCTCTCTTCGCCCAGGCGTGGGCAAGAGATGTTCAGGATCCCTGGGCGTTGGAGATCATATCTCAGGGATATCTTCTGGACTTCAAAGCTTCCCCTCCACAAGGGTGATTTCATCTTTCAAGGCCATCTGCAAATCAGATAAAGAAAGAGGCATTCCTACGCTGTGTGCAAGACCTCCTAGTTATGGGAGTGATCCATCCAGTTCCACGGACGGAACAAGGACATGGTTTTTATTCAAATCTGTTTGTGGTTCCCAAAAAATAGGGAACCTTCATACCAATTTTGGATCTAAAGATCTTAAACAAATTCCTCAGAGTTCCATCTTTCAAAATGGAAACTATTCGGACCATCCTACCCATGATCCAAGAAGGTCAGTACATGACCACAGTGGACTTAAAGGATGCCTACCTTCACATACCGATTCACAAAGATCATCATCGGTTTCTAAGGTTTGCCTTTCTAGACAGGCATTACCAATTTGTAGCTCTTCCCTTTGGGTTGGCTACAGCCCCGAGAATCTTTACAAAGGTTCTAGGCTCACTTCTGGCGGTTCTAAGACCGTGAGGCATAGCGGTGGCTCAGTATCTAGACGACATCCTGATACAGGCGTCAAGCTTTCAAGTTGCCAAGTCTCATACAGAGATAGTTCTGGCATTCCTGAGGTTGCACGGGTGGAAAGAGAACGAGGAAAAGAGTTCTCTATCCCCACTCACAAGAGTCTCCTTCTTAGGGACTCTTATAGATTCTGTAGAAATGAAAATTTACCTGACGGAGTCCAGGTTATCAAAACTTCTAAATGCTTGCCGTGTTCTTCACTCCATTCCGCGCCCTTCGGTAGCTCAGTGTATGGAGGTAATCGGCTTAATGGTAGCTGCAATGGACATAGTGCCATTTGCGTGCCTTCATCTCAGACAGCTGCAATTATGCATGCTGAGTCAGTGGAATGGGGATTACACAAATTTGTCCCCTCTGCTAAATCTGGATCAAGAGACCAGAGATTCTCTTCTCTGGTGGTTGTCTCGGGTACACCTGTCCAAGGGTATGACCTTTCGCAGGCCAGATTGGACAATTGTAACAACAGATGCCAGCCTTCTAGGTTGGGGTGCAGTCTGGAACTCCCTGAAGGCACAGGGATCGAGGACTCAGGAGGAGAAACTCCTTCCAATAAATATTCTGGAGTTAAGAGCGATATTCAATGCTCTTCTGGCTTGGCCTCAGTTAGCAACACTGAGGTTCATCAGATTTCAGTCGGACAACATCACGACTGTGGCTTACATCAACCATCAAGGGGGAACCAGGAGTTCCCTAGCGATGTTAGAAGTCTCAAAAATAATTCGCTGGGCAAAGTACCACTCTTGCCACCTGTCAGCAATACATATCCCAGGCGTGGAGAACTGGGAGGCGGATTTTCTAAGTCGTCAGACTTTCCATCTGGGGGAGTGGGAACTCCATCCGGAGGTGTTTGCTCAATTGATTCATCGTTGGGGCAAACCAGAGTTGGATCTCATGGCGTCTCGCCAGAACGCCAAGCTTCCTTGTTACGGATCCAGGTCCAGGGACCAAGAAGCGACGCTGATAGATGCTCTAGCAGCGACTTGGTTCTTCAACCTGGCTTATGTGTTTCCACCGTTTCCTCTGCTCCCTCGACTGATTGCCAAAATCAAACAGGAGAGAGCATCGGTGATTCTGATAGCGCCTGCGTAGCCACGCAGGACTTGGTATGCAGACCTAGTGGACATGTCATCCTTTCCACCATGGACTCTGCCTCTAAGACAGGACCTTCTGATACAAGGTCCTTTCAATCATCCAAATCTAATTTCTCTGAGACTGACTGCATGGAGATTGAACGCTTGATTCTATCAAAGCGTGGCTTCTCCGAGTCAGTCATTGATACTTTAATACAGGCACGAAAGCCTGTTACCAGGAAAATCTACCACAAGATATGGATTAAATATCTTTATTGGTGTGAATCCAAGAATTACTCATGGAGTAAGGTTAGGATTCTTAGAATATTGTCCTTTCTCCAAGAGAGCTTGGACAAAGGATTATCAGCTAGTTCCTTAAAGGGACAGATTTCTGCTCTGTCTATTCCTTTGCACAAGTGTCTGGCAGAGGTTCCAGACGTCCAGGCATTTTGCCAGGCTTTGGTTAGAATTAAGGCTGTGTTTAAACCTGTTGCTCCCCCGTGGAGCTTAAACTTGGTTCTTAAGGTTCTTCAAGGAGTTCCGTTTGAACCCCTTCATTCCATTGATATTAAACTTTTATCTTGGAAAGTTCTGTTTTTGATGGCTATTTCCTCGGCTTGGAGAGTCTCTGAGCTATCTGCCTTACAATGTGATTCTCCTTATCTGATTTTTCATGCAGATAAGGTAGTTCTGCGTACCAAACCTGGGTTTTTACCTAAGGTGGTTTCTAACAAGAATATCAATCAAGAGATTGTTGTTCCATCATTGTGTCCTAATCCTTCTTCAAAGAAGGAACGTCTTTTACATAATCTGGACGTAGTCCGTGCCTTGAAGTTTTACTTACAAGCTGCTAAGGATCTTCCCTGTTTGTCGTTTACTCTGGACAGAGGAGAGGTCAAAAAGCTTCGGCAACCTCTCTTTCCTTTTGGCTTCGGAGCGTAATACTCCTAGCCTATGAGACTGCTGGACAGCAGCCCCCTGAAAGGATTACAGCTCATTCTACTAGAGCTGTGGCTTCCACCTGGGCCTTTAAAAATGAGGCCTCTGTTGAACAGATTTGCAAGGCCGCGACTTGGTCTTCGCTTCACCCCTTTTCCAAATTTGATACTTTTGCTTCTTCGGAGGCTGTTTTTGGGAGAAAGGTTCTTCAGGCAGTGGTTCCTTCCGCTTAATCCTGCCTTGTCCCTCCCATCATCCGTGTACTTTAGCTTTGGTATTGGTATCCCACAAGTAATGGATGATCCGTGGACTGGATACACTTAACAAGAGAAAACATAATTTATGCTTACCTGATAAATTTATTTCTCTTGTAGTGTATCCAGTCCATGGCCCGCCCTGTCCTTTTAAGGCAGGTCTAAATTTTAAACTACAGTCACCACTGCACCCTATGGTTTCTCCTTTCTCTGTTTGTTTTCGGTCGAATGACTGGATATGACAGCTGGGGGAGGAGCTATATAGCAGCTCTGCTGTGGGTGATCCTCTTGTAACTTCATGTTGGGAAGGAGAATATCCCACAAGTAATGGATGATCCGTGGACTGGATACACTACAAGAGAAATAAATTTATCAGGTAAGCATAAATTATGTTTTTTTTTTGTCTAATGTGCCTTTATATGGAAAGTGCTAACAGTGATAAGCAAGTTATGATGGACAGATCTGCATATATTATTATTGGTTATATACTGTAGTCAGGTAACTGTTACAGCATGCAGGATATGTAGATATGCTGTAGACAGGTAACTCTGTAATAGGCAGGGTAAATGGATATGCTGTAGACCGGTGACTCCAATAGCAGGCAAGAAATGTAGATATGCAATACACAGGTAACTGCAATAGCAGGCAGGATATGTAGCTATGCAGTAGACGGTAACTCTGCAATGGAAGGCAGCATACGTGGATATGCAGCAGACGGGTAACTCTGCAACAGCAGGCAAGAAATATAGATATGCAATAGACAGGTAACTCTGCAATGGCAGGATATGTAGCTATGCAGTAGACGGGTAACTCTCTCTGCAATGGCAGGCAAGAAATGTTGATATGCAATAGACGGGTAACTGCAATGGCAGGCAGGATACGTAGCTATGCAGTAGACTGGTAACTCTGCAATAGCAGGCAGGAAACGTAAATATGCAGTAGACAGGTACCTCTGTAACTGGCCAGTAGAATATAGCTACTTCAAGAACAAGTATATTACAGTCAGACACATAATACACTTGTACTGCTGCTTCGGGAACCAGATGAACATGCAGAGTTATTAGCTGTAAGCAAGCAGGCAAAGAGTCCTGACATATAGAGTACCTTAGATAGGCCGAAGGTCCAAACAGGAGTACAGCCAGAATCTAGACAGAATACCTTTGGAGTATCCGGAAGAGTATACAGACCAAAGGAGAATCTGGTAGAATAGTCCCATCACAAGCCAAGGTCAACAAACTGGAAGGTTGAAGCGGCTAACACAGGATCAGATGCACCAACACAGAAGATAGTCTCACAATGCAAGAGCCCAAATTGAACTGAGAGATATCTAGATAGGTAGCGTGCACATCATGACAGGATATAGTGCTGCCATCTAGTGTTCTTGCTAATGTATAACATTGCAGCACTATATGGCAGCAGCTTTGCAACAGACATATGCATGCTCCTGAACTTCTCTTTCTGCTTTTCAACAAAACATAAGAAGAAAATGAAGAAAAATGTATAATAGGAGTAAATTAGAAAGTTGCTTTACATTGCATGTTGTCTCTGAATCATCGAAGTTTAACTTTGACGACTATTCCTTTAAATAGCAGGCTGATTTCTATAATTACCTGCAGGAGAGCAAGCAGTTTCAGGCAACAGAATTCCAAGAATGTTCAGGAAAAACAAAGCCCTCTGGGGGCTTAGAGGCCAAGAACCAGCAGCAGACTGTAAATCAGGAGACCAGGGTTCAATCCTGGTGTTGGACATTACACGCACTAATCTCCCTTTTTAACAACTTGGTTTTCGCGCACGTTGTCCTATCCAGGCTTCTAGTGTGGAATCTACTTGTCTCCTGCTTCATTTTTTTTTTCGGCTTAGCGCCCTTTAGACCTGCGCATTTTTTAAATAACTTCTTTAGAAGGGGTAAAAAAATAATATAAATGTAGATGGGGCAATTTCTGCTGTGGCTAAGCGTACTACTATCCTTTTGAAAGACAGTACTTCTTTTAAGGACCATTTAGATAGAAAGTTGGAATTCTTTCAAAAATGGGCCTTTCTGTAAGCAGGTTATTTACTTAGGGCAGCTATCTCTATTGCTGATGTAGCTGCTGCTGCTTCTTACTGGTTAACTAGTTTTTCAGTGCAGTTTTCTAATGATTCTGCTAGTGAAGATTTTTTTTAACCTTTTGGGATTACTCAAAATTGCTAATTCCTTTATTTCTGGTGTTGTATTTGACAATATTATGATTAATATTAAAAACATGTCCTTGGCAGTTCTTTCTAGAAGAGCTTTAAGTCCTGGTCTGCTGATATGGTTTATCTTTTTATTTTCAGGGAAATAAATTGTTTGGTTTTGATTTGGACTTTATCATTTCTTCTGTTACTGTGGAAGTTAAGGAGCTTTTCTTCCTCAGGATAAGAATGCAAAGAGAAATCTAAAACTTTTTCAATCATTTTCGTTCCTCAGAACAAGAAACAGAAAGTTTATTCCTTCTCTCAGAAGCAAAGCACCTCTGGCCTAGAGGCCTAGTGCTAATTGGAACAGACCTAAGCAAGCCAAAAATTTCACCCCTACTTCCAAGTGGCATGAAGGTGCGGCCACCAATCCAGAGGCTCTGGTAAGGGGGCAAGTTATACCTTTTTCAGGAAGCTTGGTTATAGTGTGTCCCAGTTCCCTGGGTTCTGAATATAGTTTTCCAGGGTTATTGGGTAGGTTTCAGAACAAGGCCTCCCAGAGGAAGTTTTTTTCTGTCCTATGTTCCAAGTAATCCCTTTAAGGCCCCAGCCTTTTTTTTCAGTCAGTTTCAGATATGGAAACTGGGAATTTTTGCTCCCTTTCCTTTGAACAGGGGATGGGATTTTATTCAAATCTCTTCATTGTTCCAAAGAACAAATGTACTCTTCATAATAACTTCATGCCAATATTGTTTGAGGTATTTCAATAAAGTAAGACGTATTACTGGTTAGGTATTTGAAGATATTCTTAAATTTTTGAAATACAAACTATATTATAGAGATGCAGATGGTTAGGTATAGTTAAAAACACAATGCTTTATTGAAAGTACTCCATATAATATGTTCGTAAAGGAAGTAAATATATCAGGTGAAACGCAGCTTTATTAACAATATCCTATGTATTTCATGCTCATAGCATTTCCTCAGGGATACATCATGGTTGTCCTCTACTATTTACATAGGGTAATATGTACTAAGACATTCCATATTTAACCCTTGATGTTCTCTTAAAGGTTATAGTAGAGAACATTGACCAAGTGCAAGTCCTGGCCAGTAAGCTCACAAGAAGAGCTGCAGAAGCTTACCTTAAGGTGAAATAAGTGCTGCTCTCCCAGTATGCCATAGCTACTGAGACATATTATAGAAAGTTAAGAGAGCTGAAATTAGTGCCCTAAAACACATATCTGGAATACACTAGCAAAATGGACTGAGTTGTGTCCAGTACAAGTAGCCCGCTACTATTGACTGGTCCTCCATTTATTATTATTGGTTATTTGTAGAGCGCCAACAGATTCTGCAGCGCTATAAACATAGGCGGTATACAAGGTAACATTTATAGGGTTCAAATGCATAGAGGGCCCTGCCAAGAGTCGCGCTGTTGTAGTCCGCTCTTAAGAAGGTGATCTGCAAACAGTTGGGCTCTTAGGCTTACATGCTAAGGGGGTTCAAGGGGATAGAAATGGAGGAGAGGAACTGGTATAAAAAAATGTTATTATAGTTTGTATGCATCCCTGAACAGTAGAGTCTTTAGGGAGTGCTTGA
This sequence comes from Bombina bombina, assembly GCF_027579735.1. Classification (NCBI taxonomy): domain Eukaryota; kingdom Metazoa; phylum Chordata; class Amphibia; order Anura; family Bombinatoridae; genus Bombina; species Bombina bombina. Next base: position 690,380,734 of record NC_069502.1, read on the forward strand.
AGCTTTCAAAACTAGGGGAGAGTCTTGTGGGGCGAGGCAGAGAGTTCCACAAGATGGGAGCCAGTCTGGAAAAGTCCTGTAAATGGGAGTGGGATGAGGTAACAAGAGGAGAGTAGGATGTCATGAGCAGAGCGAAGGGGACTGGAGGGAGAGTATTTGGAGACAAGGTCTGAGATATAGGGTGGAGCAGTGCAGTTGAGGGCCTTGTATGTCATAGTCAGAATTTTGTGAACTGTTCTCCATGCATGCTATGCTGCACATGCACAATTCGGCATAAGCCGAGTAAACCCCATTCAAGTTGCTTATATAGATTTACTTCTGTTATCATATTTGCTTTTAGAATTAGTAAGAGGTGGGGGAGGGCAGAGTGTGCTATAAGCAGGAGACCAATATATTATAACCAGTAAAGTAAAATGAATAGTATATATAATATATAGATGTTAGGACTTCCTGCCACAGATTCAGAGCAAGAAACAGAACACAACAAACAAAGTAATTGTAATAGGGTATACAATTGTATATAGATAGCTCTGGTCTGTGTATCAAAATATGACAGCCCGAAAGAGGGGGACCGCCTCTGAGGAAGCGTATTTTGCGAAACGCGCGTCAGGGGTCCGCTGGAGAAGCTCTGCCTCTCCCACTTTTTATCCGCTTACCTATGTTGTAAATAATATCCAAAAAAAAAAAAACTTACCTTTTAGCTTATATTTACTCCAATACTGCTGGCTTTGATATTTTCATTAATTCAATCATAATTAATAAGGAAGGTTAAAGATACGACTGGGTTCAAGTGTTTTTAATTTCAGCTTATGCTATTTTATGTGTGGATAAACTTCAAAGAATTTTGTTAATAAACTTTATAGTATGAATGAATTTAATTTATAATTTAAAGGGATACTGAACCCAAATTTTTTCTTTTGTGATTCAGATAGAGCATGCCATTTTAAGCAACTTTCTAATTGACTCCTATTATCAAATTGACTTAATTCTCTTGGTATCTTTATTTGAAATGCCAAGAATGTAAGCTTAGATGCCGCCAGCCCATTTTTGGTGAACAAACTGGGTTGTTCTTACCGATTATTGGTGGGAAAATTCACCCACCAATAAACATTTTCATGGGTCTGAACCAAAAAAATAGTTTAGATGCTATCTTTTTCAAATAAAGAAAGCAAGAGAATGGAGAAAAATTGATAATAGGTGTAAATTAGAAAGTTGCCTAAAATTGCATGCTCTATCTGAATCACAAAAGAATAAAATTTTGGTTCAGTGTCATTTTAATTTTTCGTTTTGATTGTTTTTCAGGCTAAGCCTTAATTAGATACACAGACCAGAGCTATCTATATAAAATTGTATACCCTATTACAATTACTTTGTTAATCATATTTGCTTTGCTATCTTGGTATACTTTGCTTAAGAGTACAGTAAAGCTAAGAAGGCTGATAGGAGCTTAGGAGAGTGCACATCTTTAGCAGCAGTATTTGCAACTATGTATAACGTTGCTTTAAACATTGTTGCAAACACTGCTGCCAGATGGCTAAAGACACAAGCACACTGCTAAGCTCACCTAGCATTACTCTTTAAAGGGATATTAAACAGTAAATACATTATACACATAATGACGAATTCAAAGCAAAGATTAGCCTTAGAATAATATGTAGCTGTATTTTTAACTATTATATTATAAGTTTAAAGGGACATAATACTCATATGCTAAATCACTTGAAACTGATGCAGTATAACTGTAAAAAGCTGACAGGAAAATATCACCTGAGCATCTCTATGTAAAAAAGGAAGATATTTTACCTCACAATCTCCTCAGCTCAGCAGAGTAAGTTCTGTGTAAAAAGTTATACTCAGCTGCTCCCAGCTGCAGGTAAAAAAATTAAAAAAAATGAAGAAATGAACAGCAGCCAATCAGCATCAGCAGTGCTGAGGTCATGAACTCTTACTGTGATCTCATGAGATTTGACTTAACTCTCATGAGATTTCATAGTAAGCTTCCTTTACCTGATTGGTGAAATAATATGAGAGTGCACGATGCTAGTCCCTTCAGATGTCCCAGGACAAACACACTAAAATGCTGCTTTGAAATCCTTTACAATGGGAGGTGGCTACTGAGGAACTTTTGAGGTAAAATATCTTTCTTTTTTACATAGAGATGTTCAAGTGATATTTTCTAAGCAGCTTTTTACAGCTATGCTGCATCACTTTCAAGTGTTTAAACATTTGGGTATTATGGCCCTTTAAATATTGATGATATAAGTGTAATAGTTTCTTTTCTATAAAGTACTCTAGATTCTATAAAGCAGTGGGTGCTGCCATTTTTGAAATAGTTTTCTATTTATCTCTGTCTTCTATGGAGAACAATTAAGGAAAGATATATTAAAACAAGGCAATGTAAAGAAGGCTGTGTGGAATCCCATACAACCTTGTTTGTATTAGTCTGTTTAAAATGCCTCTTTTATATTTGTTCCTAATTGTTTGCAGCAGGACAGTAAGATAAGCTTAAAATTTAAGTTTAGACATGGCGGCATCCATTACTTTATAGAAACTCAGAGAATTAAAAAAAAACAAATTTCATAGTTAAATTACAGGAAAAGGGGGCAAAATAAATATTAAAAAGGGTTTTAACTACACATAATTAAACATTTTATATTACAATCGCATACTGTTTAATATCCCTTTAACAAAGGATACCAAAAGGGCTAAGCAAAATTGTTAATAGATGTTAATTGGAAAGTTGTTTAAAATGTCATGCTCTAATCCATTTATTTAATTTTGACTTTACTGTCCCTTTAAGATGATTCATCTATTGATTTACTGGTCATTCATATTATATGTAACCTATTTTGACCTATATACATGTAATAATGTGGTTTTATTTATTTGATCTCCTAAAATAATTATCCACTATTGTTTTTTTCATGAAAAGAAAGAAAAAAAAGACCAAAGTGAACAAGTATGGATTTTTATTGAACAAATGGTATGATACATATAAATGTTTTATCTTTATGATGCTAGTATTCATATTCGTCTACATACTGTAGCTACATGAAATTCCTTCACCATAGAACATTCTGTCAGAAAGGAAAACTAAAAAAACAATGGTATTTCTGAATTCTTGTATACACAGATGAACTCAGCTACAGCTGCAAAATAAAACAAGCAGCTGCACAGAACTAGTAGAAAACAAATATTTTGAAGACCTTGGGAGACTAATGGAAAGGGTATGCTGAACGCATTATAATTTTACAACAGTGATATAATATCTGTGTGTGTGTGAATATATTTGTGTGACTAATGCAGTAGGGTGTAAAATCTGTAGTCCTTATATCCAGCATTTTTTTTAAAACTAATTTAACAAAATATACAGTATTCTTCAAAACTGTATTTTTTGAGAATTTTAGAAGCCACATTAATGCAGCCCTTCTTTACTAAAAGCCCAGAGAGAGAGTGTTTGGATATCTCACATTGTGTTTTGCCTTTCCCTTTTTATAAATGTTCTCAAACATGTTCTTCATCGTTGAGGTACAACATCAATTGTGGAGGGAAATTCATGCAAATCAGCCCTCTTTGTTCTTTCTTGGACTTCACATGGCACATCTGCAGTTAGTGTTTTGGTTCATTGTCCTTATGGGAAATCCGGTTCTACAAAACGTAAGCCAGAAGGGGTTGCATCCCTCTGGAGAATAGATTGGTACTTCTGTTTGGTCATAGAGTAGTTGATCTTGTGCAAGAAACAAACTCTAGAATAGGCTGTGCATCCCACACCTGAATATTTCCTGACCCATATTTAATTTTTAGGTTTTATACACTTTGGTGTTGGCCTCTTGTATTGCTATCTCCTCTCATACACTTTGGGATGGTAGCCAAGAAAATGTTGATATGTTAGTAAACAAGAATTTCTCCTGTTTTACACTATAAAATGCCATGCTAAATATTGACTTGAAGTGATTTAGAGACACCTACTCTCCCATGAAGACCACACTTTGCCAGCCATCTTTTGCTTACTGGGGTAGGGCATTACTGGTTCAGCTGGGTCTGAATTGTGAATGCAGATGCTGTTCTATTTCCTATCTATGTTAGCATGATATACTGGTCTCCTGATAGTGTGGCAGCTTTAGGTCTGCCTGGGCTTGCTTGCAATAGAAATTATTTGTTTTGCGAAAATCTCTTCATTTTGCACTGAACTGTCCCCTTAGAAATATTCAGCTTATCTGCAATTTGGTGCTGGGTAAGCTTTGCAATACTCAGAAGAACATATCCTCGGACTACTTCACTAAGCTTTGATTTCATTACAAAAAGTATTTAAACTAATGTCTTTTTCAAAGGCCCCCAAGGAATAACTTGCACTAGTAGAAAAAAAAAAAATCATTTTTGTTATTGCATAGCAAATACATTTCTGTGAACTATTTCACATCTACATGACTTATTCTTAGACAAACTAATAGTTTACTTTACCCGTTGCAGTATATGAATTATAAGCTCTACTTTTTAGCAGTATGATGAGTGTGACACATCAGAAGATATATGCATAGGGACTCACACAACCCCTTCACTGTGCATAAACTATAATTGTGGCTGTATGCATGGATGGCTAAAAAAAAAAAAAAAAAAAAAAACTTGCAGCCCCAGGAAGGGTGGAGAAGGCAAAAAAAATTGAGCTTAAAGGGACAGTAAACCTTAAAAATTATGTTATATAATTCTGCACATAGTGCAGAATTATATAACATTATATTAGCGCAACCTTTATAAAACAAAATTTCCCCTTTGAATTTTAAAAAAAAACCTGCTGTTTTACAGACCCGCTCTCTGTGATCTGCTGAGCGGGTCTGTTTTTTTCCAAACAGCGCATCGGGCCAGCTGTATAGTCACAGCCCGGCCCGACCGCGCCATAGCACTAAGTGCAGCTCGCTCCTGCTCTGTCAGACAGCAGGTCACAGAGAGCGGGTCTGTAAAACAGCAGGTTTTTTTTTTAAATTCAAAGGGGAAATTTTGTTTTATAAAGGTTGCGCTAATATAATGTTATATAATTCTGCACTATGTGCAGAATTATATAAAATTATTTTTAATGTTTACTGACACTTTAAAGGGCCATGATAACCAAATGTTGAAACACTTGAAAGTGATGCAGCATAGCTCTAAAAGCTGACAGGAAAATATCACCTGAACATCTCTATGTAAAAAAGAAAGATATTTTACCTCAAAAGTTCCTCAGTAGCCACATCCCATTGTAAAGGACTTCTAAGCAGCAAATCAGTATGTCTGTCCCTGGACAGCTAAGGGAGTGAGCTTACGTGCACATTCATCTTATTTCCCTATTCAGTTTAAGGAAGTTTACTATGAAATCTCATGAGAGTTAAGTGAAATCTCAGGAGATCACAGTAAAAGAGTTCATGACCTCAACACTGCTGATGCTGATTGGCTGCTGTTCATTTTTGTATTTTTTTTCTACCAGCAGCTGAGTATAACATTTTACACAGAACTTACTCTCCTGAGCTGAGGAAATTGTAAGGTAAAATAACTTCCTTTTTACATAGAGATGCTCAGGTGATATTTTCCTGTCAGCTTTTTACAGTTCTACTGCATCAGTTTCAAGTGATTTAGCATATGATTATTATGTCCCTTTAAGAAATCTTCAAAAGTAGATTAACATGTACATAGCTGTTTGACTTAAACTAATAAAAAGTATGTGCAAAGTATTTATTTTTATGGAAGTTTTGATTTTTAGATTGCATCAGCTCAGAGACAAGTGAGTAAGCTAGCCGTGTTAGGCTGTTTGATTTCTACCAAAGTAAGAACCTTCCATTACCGCACACTAGCGGTTTGCTCAGACAGCTCAAATGAGTTTTGTATGTATATGGGCTTTATTTTATATGGACATCACTTTAAAAGTTGAATTATTACAACTCACAGCTGTTCACTAGGGGTAAGCACAAAAGGATTACACAGAGGTACATATTACTGGCGTGAGACATATATTATTGTCTTTAAGGCACACACTCATTACAACAGCTAGTTGTTTCCTAGTTGGCTTTTTTCACTATTATTGATATCATTTATCATATATTAGGGGAACATTGTTACTCCATTAACAGCATCTTTCTCTCACATTTATTTACTTATTAGACACAAACTGGCTGTGTGTTAGATGCTTGTATTGGAGAAACTGCTACAACTACCATAAGCAGTAACATTGGCTCCTTATCAACATGGAAGAACAAACACCTGCATACTATTCCCTTATTCCAGTGACAGAGAGGGACCGCTTACAACAGGACATTGATAAAGTTTTTCTACAGATCGAACAATTATGACTTTAAATACTAATTTATGGAAATGGAATCAATTTTGATCAAAGAACACAAGCTTCAATGGGACATTTGGACTTTAGAACGGTATTTCTCCCAACAAATGATAGCAAGGGGACTGAGAATTCAGAAGTTTCCTACCTTTGAGACTGATGATAAATCCTTTATAGATGAATGGAATCAGGCCTTAACTGAATGTTCCTTGAAGTTAATGATGTTGCTTATTGGCTATAAGGCTCATTTGCTTAAACTGCTTAGATTAGATATAACAGAAGTACAAAATGAGCTTAACAGAAGATGCCAGGGCATTAACTTAATCAAAACTACTAAACAGCTACAGAAGGTAGTAGCTGACACAAAACAACAAGTTATGGAACACAAACATTCTAAATTTATTAGGGACAATTCAGATTATCAAGCTAACACAGTTTATGTATGGAATAAACAACAGAGATGTTTGGCTAGGAAGTAACAGCCGCAATAGGAGAAACAGGCGATGGAGAAATAATAAACAGTTTACAGTGAGGCAGACTCAGGTGATGATCACCACATTAGTGAGGGAGAATCTGCTTATTTTTCACAAGTACCAAATCCTCCAGGTATCTTAAAACAATCAACAAATAGCACATTGGAACAGTCCTATAGACAATACCCTGACACATATTATAATAGTCATTACAATAGATCTGGGATCTATGAGGATTATGTGCAACCTGTAGTGCAACCAGCTGTAAAACCTAAGATGTATCAAACTAGACAGGTTTACCAAGAATATGTACAACCAGTTGTTAATCCTAAAATCTATCAGACTGGGCAGGCATACAAACCCAATTAACCACATCAGAACACATCAATACCACCAGGCCCTATATGTGCCAGCAATAGATCAGTACAAGATACACAAGCTATTGAGCAGGTTTTTACCCTCCCCTTACAAGGTCCTGGGAGGGGTATGGAGACAACCATAACAACTGTATCCACAGAGAGCAAACAGGTCTCAACAGAGGTATTAACCTTCAAAGTAATTAACCTGCCTGATACCCCTTTAACACCCATACAGGAAAAGGTTCTGAGCTATGGATTGGGGTTTGCCCCCACAAGTGACTTTAACTTGTTCGGGACTATTATAGATTTAAATAGATTAATATGCAATCTTATACTACGCAAACACTTTCATGGCTCAGAACAGAATGAAGTCGAAGTAATCAAAGAGAAATTACCTGAAGCACAACCCTTATCTTTTGCCGAACAATATGACTTAATTAATCTCAATAGTCTTTTAAATGAGGGTAATAAGTCTCCCATAGAAAGAACAGACAAATACGTCAGATTTAAGAGACAGTCAGACTACATTGAGGAGGCCAATAGGCAATTGCTTGATAAAGAGAGCTATACCAAACTTGACCAGAATCCTGTCTGGCTTTTCCAAAAAGAATTCACTAATCTCCTAGACGATGGCTTGGAGAATGGTTTTTGGACAGAGAAACATTTGAGTACCTTTTGGTTAAGCACCCTGTCACTGTGAGTGGCATTGGGTCCCTTATGGAAAATTTATCTCAATGGCTTGATGCCATACTGCAGCCATTTGTGCTAAAACTGCCTAGCCATTTGAAGGATACTTCACACGTGTTAAATGTGCTAGAAAGTGTGGTTTGGAGCTCAGATTTTGTATGGGTTACTATTGACGTAGCCTCCTTATATTCTACAATCTCACACACCCAAGGTATACAGGCGATACGGTTCTTCCTAAGGGAGCAATCTACTTTCTCTGTACCATTCCAAGAATGTGTGTTGCGGGTGACTTTATTCCTGCTAACACATAATTACTATGAATTTGAAGGGGAGTTCTTTTTGCAGAGACAAGGGACAGCCATGGGTGCGAAATTCGCACCATCTTACGCCAACCTATATTTAGGTTAGTGGGAGCTGTCCCATGTCTATGCCCAAGAGAACCCATATATTGAAAATATCATCATCTATAAGCACTTTATAGATGACCTCCTACTGGTTTGGAAAGGAGACAAAGATCAAGTTTTGAATTTTGTTAATTGGATTAATGAGAATGAACTAAACCTGACATTCACATTTGAAATCCAACCTCTTGAAATACATTTTCTGGACATCACTATGAGAGGCATTTATGATTAAACAACTAAAAATCTATGCGCTGGTGGTAGATAATACTTCACATAAAAATCAGATACCCCAAGTCATCTGAATAAATAGTTTTAGTAGCAGTTATGATTGTCTTATATGTGTGCGCCTGTGTGCAAACACTGGCTTAATATCTACCAAATGACAATGGTCTTAGTAGTATTTGTATTTCTATGTCTATGTTTATATAAATAAATGTATAGAAAAAAACGTTTTTTAGTTTTTAAAGAATTTTCATAGAATAATATCTTAAAATTATTAAGTTCTAATTCAAAAATAAAAATAAAAAATAATAATAAAAAAATATACAAAGATTATTGGTTAAAAATAATATTCTTTTATTAGAATCAATATAAAACAGTCAGTCGAAATTGCTTAATCTTAAAGTGGTTATGTGAGAAAGTTGGTACCAACCAATTGTATTGAGGTGTAGCTACAATTAGTATATGATATATGTGTGTAAAATTAGCAAGTCCAGTTTATACCTTGGCAGGTATTTAAAAATACTTTTTGTAAAAGATTTGGCTTTTCGCTCATAAAATGCACCAAAGGTAGAAAATAAGGTATAATTGGTAGAAATACAGTTGTTTAGAGATCGTTGTTGAAGACAACTATTGACACCTGGTTCAACAATAGGTGTTTATTTTCAGCCTTTTTGAAATAAGCCTTTTTGTGATATGACCAAAAGATTTAGGCTAGGTGTTTGAGCCGTTTTCTGTATGTCACAGTAATTATATCACAATAGTTATTGAACACTTAGTTTGTCTTTTGCGATATTATTAATCAACAGACTTTGAATAAGGTACCTTATTTGCAGTTCCAAGTCATATAAGAAGGTTCTTGCGTGTCCAAATGAGGTATAGATGAGAAACTTTCTTTGTCCTTTCAAAGTTTCTAGGAGCGCTTGTTGCAGCGTGTATGTCTCCTGTGAAAGTTGCCTCTGTCACTTCCGTGTCCGGTCTTGACACGCCCACCAAATGCGAGATTGACAGATAGGTAAAGAGCAAGGTTTCTCCAGTGCAGTGTAAGCAGTCTGTATCCAAGGTGATCAGTAAGCAGTCTGTATCCAAAGCAACGCGTTTCAGCTCCAAAGAGCCTTTCTCAAGCTTCTGTCAGACCTGCTTAGAATCCTATCTTTTATACCTTTGTTCCTGATTGAGTAAATTGTTTAATTGTTTTATTGAAGCATTGTCAAAGCCAATATCATTTCTGTGTGTGGTTTTCAATATGCTTAAAAGCCGCTATAGAGTATTCATGTATTCTTATTAGAAAAAAATATAATAAAATAAATAAACAACTAAATAAATAATTTTAGTAAAAAAACTGGAATAGTTCTCTTTTTTCCTTTGTTGAAAAGATATTTTTTATATTTATATTGGTACTATACTGTGTGTGGTTTCAATATGTTTAAAAGCCACTTTAGATTAAGTAAATAATTATAGTGAAAACTGGAATAGAATCGGTTGGCTTAGTTCTCTTTTTTTCTTTGTTGAAAAAATATTTTTACATTTTTATATTTCTATTGGTTCTTTCCAATGTATTTCCAAGTTATTACTGTACATTAAAAAGACTGTACATATCTATATATGACCTGCATCATATGAAAAATAAAACTTAAAATTTGTTTGTTAAGATAGAAAAATTATCAGATTTATTTATATACTTTAAAAACGTTTTTTTCTTTGGTAATAAAGGACTAAATAATATATACATATATATAAAGCTGGACATTCTAAGTGTTATAGAACAAACCAATGTGTAATAGATGGGTGAAACAGTCTCAATCTAGAGATTGTAGGTATTTATGATTTCTTGTAGTATTGTGTTATGATCTATGTGAAAAAACTTCTCAGTTCAATTTCTAAATTCAGACCTTGTGGGTGAAGAGTGTCTAAATTGTAAATCCATTTGCTTTCTAGCTGCAATAATCTTTTTTGATTATCTCCCCCTCTCTTTTGTTTTTGTAATTTGGCTATGCCCATATAGTTAAAAATTTTTAGATTACCATTATTACAGGCTTTAAAATGCTTAGGGACGGGTAGGTCCTTATTTCTATCCTCATCCATATTTTCGATGGATAAAATATGCTCTCGTATTCTTTCACGTAGGGGGCGTTCTGAAAATTCTTTAAAAACTAAAAAACGTTTTTTTCTATACATTTATTTATATAAACATAGACATAGAAATACAAATACTACTAAGACCATTGTCATTTGGTAGATATTAAGCCAGTGTTTGCACACAGGCGCACACATATAAGACAATCATAACTGCTACTATGAGAGGCATGCAGGATGGCAGAATTATTACCAATGGCTCTATAAACCCTATATCTGGTAATACTTTACTGCATGGAAAAAGCTGCCATCCTCCGCATGTCCCATATGTGATTGCTAAAGACCAATTTATACGGCTAAAAAGGAAATGCTCTAACCCAGACCTATTTGAAAGTCAGTCAAAGGTGTTAGTAGAACACCTCAAACAAAGAGGGTATATGAAATTGGATATCCATAAGGCTAAGTGCGAGGTTGAACACATTGATAGGAAATTTCTGTTAACTAAGAGTAAAAAAACAGCACAACATGAAGGGGAACATTTGTGACGAGCTACAGTGCACAATATAAACAAGTTTGCAGCATCATACGCAAACACTTTGGTCTATTAAAAGCAGAAGATAAACTAACAAATACGATTGTCAATGGACTTAGGTGCTCATATAGACAGGCGTGCACTCTAGGCAATATTTTATCTCCTTCCCAACTGAGAACTAGACCCAGAGAAACTAGCTCTTGGCTTGCACACAAGGGCATGTTCAAATGTGGGCACAATAAATGTAAACCTTGTGACCACATTGAGATAACGTTCACTTTCACATCAACAGTTAAACCATACAACACATGAAATTGAGAGATGTCTTAACTGTTCATCTAGTAGTGTAATCTATATGATACAATGTATCCAGTGTCAGGTTCAGTACATAGGACTCACTACTAGAGATATCAGATCACGTATAAGGGAACACTTTAGCTCCATTACTGTGGGCAAGGCTACCACTCCTATTGTCCAACATTTTTCCACTAAACACAACAAAAGTCTGTCAACGTTTAGTTGGAAAGCCATCAAACAAGTGGTCACCCCCAAAAGAGGCGGTGACAAAGAGAAACTCCTGTACAAAAGGGAGATGTACTCGATTTTCCATTTGGAGACAAGATACCCAGGGGTCTAAATTCCCAGTATGACCTTATAAACTACTGGGAATAGGCCATCCCCACAGTTCTAGCAAGGCGTCATGCCCCAAATAGTAACCTGTGTTATAAAATCAGGACACTTTTTCTAATAACAAACTTTTCATTCTAACACAGGCATACCACCATAGAGTACTTCATAATGCACTAACCACATTATTCATATATTTTTTATTTTACTTTGATATATATTTCTTTATACTCATAATACAGAATATAGAATAGCATCCTAATAGTTGTTAAAGAACAGGTGTTTCTGCTATATTACTCATAGCAGACACGGAGTGTTGTATACATCTGTGTTTATTATCAAAGGGTTATTCCTTGATAGTATGGCATTAACACTTAATTGTCCTCTTGTAGACATTGCATACCTATGCACACCCAATTCTCTCGGTAACAATATTTATACAACTACGAATATCCATAGCTATTAGAGCACAATCACTATCTAGTATAGGATCTTTGTAATTTATTTATATATATTTTTGATAGGAGTGGTGTAGCTTATATAAAAGCATAACAGTTCTCACTATGATCATGTTATTATTACATTTGTATTTAGTCATGTTAATTCCTACAGTGTCAAAATAGAAGTGTTGTACAAATTGTAGTATGCATCCACATGCTATGCATAGCATAGGGTTAAAACCGCCAATCTTGTTTTAGACCAATTACAGCCAAGTAAGTGCTTTTTAAACTCACAGCTGTGTATGTTTAGAATAAGCTATGACTAAGGCTACGGCCAAAACGCGTAAGCTTAATATTTAGGCGCTTATGACCCAATTCTACCTCTCTACCATGTTGATTGATAGTTTGTGCTTTTAACAATTTTTTGGATTAAAGCATTGGAAGTTTTAACATTTACATTTGGATTCTTGGACTTCTCTTTTTTCTGTTATTATTTGCCGTTTTTTTTTTACCCAAGAACCACTTAGGAGCAACCACTAGGTACTAGTGTCCAATTGGAAATGTGGGAGTGTATTTCTAGCCTGTGACACGCACGGTCAGGAGGCCGGTGACGTATGTGCTTTCACCCCTATGTGATTAACCTGGAACCAGAGGGAGGGATACGAGGCGAGCGGTATAGGTGATACCGGAGTGCCTTCCGATTAAGAAGTAAGGTGTGAGAGGATACCCAGGGTCACCGGAGTCGTCTACCCTCATCAGCTCAGAGACAGTGAGTAAGCTAGCCGTGTTAGACTGTTTGATTTCTAACAAAGTGAGAACCTTCCATTACTACACACTAGTGGTTTGCTCAGACAGCTCCAAGGAGTTTTGTATGTATATGGGCTTTATTTTATATGGACATCACTTTACAAGTTGAATTCTTACAATTCACAGATATTCACTAGGGGTACGCACAAAAGGATTACACAGAGGTACATATTACTGGTGTGAGACATATATTATTGTCTTTAAGGCACACACTCACCACAACAGCTAGTTGTTTCCTAGTTGGCTTTTTTTCCCTATTGTTGATAGAATTTATTATATATTAGGGGAACATTGTTACTCCATTATCAGCATCTTTCTCTCACATTTAAGAACTTCTACAATAGCATAGTTTAAGTTCATTTGGGCTCTATCTTAAATGCCATTTGTTAAAGGGACAGTCTAGTCAAAATTAAGCTTTCATGATTCAGATCATCAAATTTGTTTGTTCTCTTGGTATTGTTTGTTAAAAGCTAAACCTAGGTAGGCTCATATGCTAATTTCTAAGCCATTGAAGGCCGCTTCTTATCTCAGTGCATTGTGACAGTTTTTCAGTTAGGTACTGCTAGTTCATGTGTGCCATTTAGATAACATTGTGTTCCATTGCAGTAATTTTTGAAAAAAATTGTTACTCTACATAAAGATGGCCAAGGCTATAAAAAGATTGCCAAGACCCTGAAACTGAGCTGCAGCACGGTGGGCAAGACCATACAGTGGTTTCACAGGACAGGCTCCACTCAGATCAGGCCTCGCCATGGTCGACCAAAGAAGTTGAGTGCACATGCTCAGTGTCATATCCAGAGGTTGTCTTTGGGAAACAGATGTATGAGAGCTGCCAGCATTACTGCAGAGGTTGAAGGAGTGGGGGTCAGCCTGTCAGTGCTCAGACCATACACCGCACACTGCATCAAATTGGTTTGCATGGCTGTTGTCAAAGAAAGAAGCCTCTTCTAAAGATGATGCACAAGAAAGCCCGCAAACAGTTTGTTGAAGACAAGCAGACTTTGTTGAAGACAAACAAAACTTACCACTCTGTCACAGTCTAAAAACCATAGTTGCAACGGCTAGAGTGGTGTTAACCCCTCCTATTTCACCTAGTGGAAGGCGCAGGGTCACACCCCCTCCCCAATGGATTGGGAGTATGAACCGCAAGTCTAACTCACTGTATGAGCACTACATCCCATCTAAGGGAATACTATCCATCATGAAAAACACCAAACAAGGATCCCATACCTAAGCTACCTAGTTCATGACTCTTATTATTAGGTATGGGATCCTTGTTTGGTGTTTTTTATGATGGATAGTATTCCCTTAGATGGGACCAACCAACCACTCTAGCCGTTGCAACTATGGTTTTTAGACTGTGACAGAGTGGTTGGTTTTGTTTGTGGGGCGCTGGGCACATATTCTACATACGAACCAGGCTTACAGGTAAGGAAGGTGACGCAGTATAAGAGGAGGCGGAGTAGTAGATTGACAATATACGGTTATATCGGTGTATGTTTGATCCATCTGTTGATACTAGATATCTGATTCCCGTCTGGGGGGCTAGTTTGATAGTGTGTAATAAAGCGCTGGGCAAAGTTTCCCAATGAAGATCTGTGCTGTAATGATGCGATCGGGAGGGCTGTCTATTTGAGTTGTTTACTATTCTATGCTGAAGGGTTACTAGACCAATGCTCCTAGCCTATAGGAGGAGAGGTGTGCCTCTGGTGGGCCTATTAGGTTGTATGGGAGGTGTCTTAGTGTGTCTTGCGTGGTAGTTGTTTTTTTCCTCGGGTCACGACAGGATAGTTGATTTGTATATCGGGAGTTTGTGTATATATAGCGCCTATCCGAGTGTACAAACAGCAGGGCCATGAGTCTTTCTCATGCAGGTGATGTTGGTCATACTAGCCACTGTAAGAGACACATGCCCGTATGAATGATGTGTATGGTTGCTATAGGGATAGACAGAAAGTACGAGTGTCTTCCGGATTGTTTACTTTGGTTGTTAAGACTACCCATGATGGAGGTGTGGTTGAGAATTAGCCAATGGCAATACCTGTAGCGTGGATTGTTCCATTTATATATATATAGCCCTCGGGTACCGACTGACTGGGTGAGCGCGAGTATAGTGGGATCACGTATCAACTTTTATACACAGATGCACATTTTGTTTTGGATAAACACTTTATTTGATAAACACATAGGCCATTTTGTTTTATATGACATTTTTGTTATATAATAATATTGTAGTTAATTCACATTTGGGCTATCTATATTTTATAACCCCCTGATGTTTGCACATGGTCTCCAGAGATTGGGGGGCCAGAGGGAGGGAGGGGCCTACAGGCCTTTATAAGTTTGTTTGTTTTCACTTTTGGGTTGTCAGAAGAAGGGACGTTTGAGGTTCCGAAACGTCACAAATAAAAATTCTTTTACACAGATATCCAAAGTCCAGTGAGTGCTTCGCTCTTTTTCTTTGTTATATATTCATATACATATATATTTAAAATTGCTGGCTATTGCTGCACGACTTACCCCCTTCCCTGCGCTAGTTCTCATGCCGTGTCTGACGGCATGAGAACAAGGCCCCCTGTGGAGTCTATGCAAGCGCAATGCTTCTGTGCAATGCGAGCGTGAGGTCACATTCGCATTGCACCTAAGCGATATTTTGAACTTAATTTATAATCCGTCCCAAAATGAGATATCACAATATACATACTGATTGTTACCATTATTGTATCTTAATTAAATATTGAATTTCGATTTTAAAAGATTTATCCTATTAAATTTTTAAGAATCAAACTTTTTTTTTAAAAAAAACATGTCAGTGCCCTGGGAATTTATTTAAAAAAAATTTGTAACACACTCAATATGAAGCAGCGCTTCTAATGGACTAACTGGCTATAGAAATAGAAATAGACGTGATATTAGATGACACAATAAACACTCTAGGATGATTGTAATAGCTAGCTGCGATGCCTTTTGTACTGGTTTATATCCCTAATACCAATAAAAACTGTTAAAAATGTTGCAATATTAATACAATATTAAATTATAATAAAATATAAAATGTGACAAAATGCTCAGTTAAAATTATATGCCAATAAAAGCAGTAAATGTCCACAAATGTCCAAAAAATATCTAAAAATATGGAATAAAAAGCGCAGAGTAAAACACCAAAC
Source organism: Bombina bombina (assembly GCF_027579735.1). Lineage (NCBI taxonomy): Eukaryota > Metazoa > Chordata > Amphibia > Anura > Bombinatoridae > Bombina > Bombina bombina. The sequence continues at coordinate 690,396,829 of NC_069502.1, forward strand.
TCCTGATATACCTAAAAAGTCCCTAATATAGGCATGTAAAAAACAGATAGTTATATTTAAACAGGAGCGCTGTAGCTAAAGGTGGATGTGAAACAAAATTTCAAAATTAGGGCAGGTGATAAAATTACAAAAGATACGTGTTAAAACATCAATGTTAATAAAAATATTGGGATAGTGACAGAAGCTTAGTGATATTCGTGCATATTGTGAATAATCAAAAAGTGATTATTCACAATATGCACGAATATCACTAAGCTTCTGTCACTATCCCAATATTTTTATTAACATTGATGTTTTAACACGTATCTTTTGTAATTTTATCACCTGCCCTAATTTTGAAATTTTGTTTCACATCCACCTTTAGCTACAGCGCTCCTGTTTAAATATAACTTTATCTGTCCAAAAAAATATCCACACAAGAGTTTTTGACACAGTACCGTAGTTGGTAGATGGTATAATTGCTTTTAAAGTACCCATGTACCACACAGTGTGTAAAGATGTTACTTTCTTGATGGTTTGCTTGTTCTATGCAGCCTCCCCAGAAACTTGCGACAGTACTCCAGTCTCCGGTCTGAACAACTAAAAAAGGGAAAAAGAAGGGGACAGGCGCAACAACGACTCAAAGTATCCGTTTATTTCATACACATGTACAATATTGCACTTACAGGATTTCAATAGGTTATTCGCCTTTTGGTTAAAAGTGATTCGATTCTCCTCGTTAACAGTGCATAGTCACCATAGGTAGTTTGCACTGTTAACTAGGAGAATCAAATCACTTTTAACAAAAAACAGAATTCATGCTTACCTGATACATTTCTTTCTCCTACGGTGTGTCCGGTCCACGACTTCATCCTTACTTGTGGGAATATTCTCTTCCCTAACAGGAAATGGCAAAGAGAGCACAGCAAAAGCTGCCCATATAGCTCCCCCTCTGGCTCCACCCCCCAGTCATTCGACCGACGGTTAGGAGAAAAAGGAGAAACTATAGGGTGCCGTGGTGACTGTAGTGTACAGAAATAAAAAATTTGAAACCTGACTAAAAAGCCAGGGCGGGCCGTGGACCGGACACACCGTAGGAGAAAGAAATTTATCAGGTAAGCATAAATTCTGTTTTCTCCTACATTGGTGTGTCCGGTCCACGGCTTCATCCTTACTTGTGGGAACCAATACCAAAGCTTTAGGACACGGATGAAGGGAGGGAACAAGTCAGGTTACCTAAATAGAAGGCACCACGGCTTGCAAAACCTTTCTCCCAAAAACAGCCTCCGAAGAAGCATAAGTATCGAATTTGTAAAATTTGGCAAAAGTATGCAGAGAAGACCAAGTCGCTGCCTTACAGATCTGATCAACAGAAGCCTCGTTCTTGAAGGCCCATGTGGAAGCCACAGCTCTAGTAGAGTGAGCTGTAATTCGTTCAGGAGGCTGCCGTCCGGCAGTCTTATAAGCCAATCGGATGATGCTTTTCAGCCAAAAAGAAAGAGAGGTAGCAGTAGCTTTCTGCCCTCTCCTCTTACCAGAATAAACGACAAACAAAGATGAAGTCTGTCTGAAATCCTTTGTTGCTTCTAAATAGAATTTTAAACCACGGACCACATCTAAATTGTGTAACAAACGTTCCTTCTTTGAAACTGGATTCAGACACAGAGAGGGAACAACTATTTCCTGGTTAATATTCCTGTTGGAAACCACTTTTGGAAGAAAACCAGGTTTGGTATGCAAAACAATCTTATCTGTATGGAATACCAGATAGGGTAAAGAACACTGCAAAGCAGACAATTCAGAAACTCTTCTAGCAGAAGAAATAGCAACCAAAAACAGAACTTTCCAAGATAGTAACTTAATGTCTATGGAATGTAAAGGTTCAAACGGAACCCCTTGAAGAACTGAAAGAACTAAGTTTAGACTCCATGGAGGAGTCATGGGTCTGTAGACAGGCTTGATTCTGACTAAGGCCTGTACAAATGCCTGTACATCTGGCACTGCTGCCAGACGTTTGTGCAACAAAACAGACAGAGCAGATATCTGTCCTTTTAGAGAACTCGCTGACAACCCTTTATCCAAACCCTCTTGGAGAAAGGAGAGTATCCTAGGAATTTTAATTTTACTCCAAGAGAATCCCTTGGATTCGCACCAACAGATATATTTTTTCCATATCTTATGGTAAATTTTCCTGGTCACAGGTTTTCTGGCTTGGACCAGAGTATCTATAACTGAATCTGAAAACCCACGCTTAGATAAAATCAAGCGTTCAATTTCCAAGCAGTCAGTTGCAGAGAGACTAAATTTGGATGTTCGAATGGACCTTGTACTAGAAGATCCTGTCTCAAAGGTAGCTTCCATGGTGGAGCCGATGACATATTCACCAGGTCTGCATACCAAGTCCTGCGTGGCCACGCAGGAGCTATCAGAATCACGAGGCCTTCTCCTGTTTGATACTGGCTACAAGCCTGGGAAGGAGAGGAAACGGTGGAAACACATAAGCTAGGTTGAACGACCAAGGCGCCACCAATGCATCCACTAGTGTCACCTTGGGATCCCTGGATCTGGACCCTTAGCGAGGAACCTTGAAGTTCTGACGAGATGCCATCAGATCCATGTCTGGAATGCCCCATAGTTGAGTTAACTGGGCAAAGACCTCCGGGTGGAGTTCCCACTCCCCCGGATGGAAAGTCTGACGACTCAAATAATCCGCCTCCCAGTTGTCTACTCCTGGGATGTGAATTGCAGATAGATGGCAGGAGTGATCCTCCGCCCATTTGATGATCTTGGATACCTCTCTCATTGTCAAGGAACTCTTTGTTCCCCCCTGATGATTGATGTACGCTACAGTCGTCATGTTGTCCGACTGAAATCTTATGAATCTGGCCTTCGCTAGTTGAGGCCAAGCCCGGAGCGCATTGAATATCGCTCTCAGTTCCAGAATGTTTATCGGGAGAAGAGACTCTTCCCGAGACCATAGACCCTGAGCTTTCAGGGAGTCCCAGACCGCGCCCCAGCCTAAAAGACTGGCATCGGTCGTGACAATGACCCACTCTGGTCTGCGGAAACTCATTCCCTGAGACAGGTGATCTTGAGTCAACCACCAACGGAGTGAGTCTCTGGTTAACTGGTCTACTTGAATCTGAGGAGACAAGTCTGCATAATCCCCATTCCACTGTTTGAGCATGCACAGTTGCAATGGTCTTAGATGAATTCAAGCAAAGGGAACCACGTCCATTGCTGCAACCATTAGTCCTATTACCTCCATGCACTGAGCTATGGAAGGCTGAGGAATAGATTGAAGAACTTGACAAGCGTTTAGAAGTTTTAATTTTCTGACCTCTGTCAGAAAGATCTTCATTTCTACAGAATCTATTATTGTTCCCAGAAAGGGAACCCTTGTAGACGGGGACAGGGAACTCTTTTCTACGTTCACCTTCCACCCGTGAGACCTGAGAAAGGCTAATACAATGTCTGTATGAGCCCTTGATCTGGAAAGGGACGACGCTTGAATTAGGATGTCGTCTAAGTAAGGTGCCACCGCAATGCCCCTCGGTCTTAGAACCGCTAGTAGGGACCCTAGCACCTTTGTGAAAATTCTGGGAGCAGTGGCTAAACCGAACGGAAGAGCCACGAACTGGTAATGTTTGTCCAGAAAGGCGAACCTTAGGAACTGATGATGATCTTTGTGGATAGGAATATGTAGGTACGCATCCTTTAAGTCCACGGTAGTCATGTATTGACCCTCCTGGATTGTTGGTAAAATCATTCGAATTGTTTCCATTTTGAATGATGGAACTCTGAGGAATTTGTTTAGAATTTTTAAATCCAGAATTGGCCTGAAAATTCCCTCTTTTTTGGGAACTACAAACAGGTTTGAGTAAAACCCCAGACCTTGTTCCGCTGTCGGAACTGGGTGTATCACTCCCATCTCTAATAGGTCTCTTACGCAAAGTAAGAATGCCTGTCTCTTTATCTGGTCTGAAGATAAGCGAGACATGTGGAACCTTCCCCATGGAGGAAGTTCCTTGAACTCTAGAAGATAACCCTGAGAGACTATTTCTAGTGCCCAGTGATCCTGAACATCTCTTGCCCAAGCCTGAGCAAAGAGAGAAAGTCTGCCCCCTACTAGATCCGTTCCCGGATCGGGGGCTACCCCTTCATGCTGTCTTGGTAGCAGCAGCAGGCTTCTTGGCCTGTTTACCCTTGTTCCCGCCTTGCATTGGTTTCCATGCTGGTTTAGACTGGGAAGCGTTACCCTCTTGTCTAGAGGCTGCAGAGTTAGGAGACGGTCCGTTCCTGAAATTGCGAAAGGAACGAAAATTAGATTTGTTCTTAGCCTTGAAAGGCCTATCCTGTGGGAGGGCATGGCCCTTTCCCCCAGTGATGTCTGAAATAATCTCCTTCAATTCTGGCCCAAAAAGGGTCTTACCTTTGAAAGGAATATTAAGCAGTTTTGTCTTTGACGACACATCCGAAGACCAAGATTTTAGCCAAAGCGCTCTGCGCGCCACAATTGCAAAACCTGAATTTTTCGCCGCTAATTTTGCCAATTGCAAAGCGGCATCTAAAATAAAGGAATTAGCCAACTTTAGTGCATGAAGTCTGTCCATGACTTCCTCATATGGAGTCTCCTTATTGAGCGAATTTTCTAGTTCCTCGAACCAAAAAGACGCTGCCGTTGTGACAGGAATAATGCACGAAATTGGCTGGAGAAGGAAACCTTGCTGAACAAATATCTTTTTAAGCAATCCTTCCAATTTTTTATCCATAGGATCTTTGAAAGCACAACTGTCCTCAATGGGAATAGTCGTGCGCTTGGCCAACGTAGAAACTGCCCCCTCAACCTTAGGGACTGTTTGCCATGCGTCCCTTCTGGGGTCGACAATGGGGAACATTTTCTTAAATATAGGAGGTGGGACAAAAAGGTATACATGGCTTCTCCCATTCCTTGTTCACTATGTCCGCCACCCTCTTGGGTATCGGAAAGGCATCAGCGTGCACAGGGACCTCAAGGAATTTGTCCATTTTGCACAATTTCTCTGGAATCACCAAAGAGTCGCAGTCGTCAAGAGTAGTTAGCACCTCCTTAAGCAGGGCGCGGAGATGTTCTAACTTAAATTTAAACGTCACGATATCAGGTTCTGCCTGCTGAGAAACTTTTCCTGAATCAGAAATTTCTCCCTCAGACAGACCCTCCCTCACTGCCAATTCAGACTGGTGTGAGGGTATAACAGATAAATTATCGTCAGCGCACACTTGCTCATCCTCTGTATTTAAAACTGAGCAATCACGCTTTCTGGGAAATGCTGGAAGTTTGGATAAAAGATTAGCTATAGAATTATCCATTACTGCCGTTAATTGCTGCATAGTAACAAGCATTGGCGCGCTAGATGTACTAGGTGTCGCCTGCGCGGGCATAACTGGTGTTGACACAGAAGGAGAGGATGATGAGCTATCCCCACTACCTTCATTTGAAGAATCATCTTGGGCAACCTTATTAAATGTGACAGAACTGTCCTTACTTTGTTTGGACGCCATGGCACAATTTTCACATACATTTAAAGGGGGAACCACCTTGGCCTCCATACACACAGAACATATTCTATCTGAAGGTACAGACATGTTAGACAGACTATTAATGCAATAAAACCGTTTTTAAACAAAACCGTTACTGTCTCTTTAAATAATAAAAAGAGTACACTTTATTTCTGAATGTTTGAAAAACTATGAAGGAAATATCCGATCTTTACAAAATTTGCACCCTAGTGTCTTAATGCTTGTAACCCCTTAAATGAGCAAACCGGAGCTAATTGTTCAATTTACCAGTTTAAACCCACTACAGTCCCAGCCACAGCCTTTGCTGCGGCTTTACCTTTCCTTGGGGGTTATTCACCACAGAAATAAGCCTTCTAGAATCGTTTTTATGGCCACAGGATCCTCTCACATGAAGCTGCATGCACTGCTTCCAGAAGTAACTGCAACTAAGGCGCGAAAATGAGGCCTCCTCCCTCTGCATACCAGAGTGAAGGGACCTTCCTGACTAGATTAGCTGTCTAAACAACTGCCAGGCGTAATAAAAACGTTCCCAAAAGTGTTTCCAAGTTCCAAAACACTCCAAAAGACATAAATATTATATAAATCAATCGATTTAGCCCACAATAGTGTCAACCAGTATATAGCCCATTTATAAGCCTTCATTCTGTTATGAGTCTAAGAAAATGGCTTACCGATCCCATAAGGGAAAATGACAGTCTTCTAGCATTACTATGTCTTGTTAGAAAAGAGACTAGTCATACCTTGAGCAGAAAAGCCTGCAAACTGTTCCCCCCAACTGAAGTTCTCTGGTTTCAACAGTCCTGCGTGGGAACAGCAATGGATTTTAGTTACTGGTGCTAAAATCATACTCCTCTTTAAACAGAACTCTTCATCACTTTCTGTTGTAGAGTAAAATAGTACAAACCGGCACTATTTTAAAATAACAAACTCTTGATAGAAGAAATAAAAAACTACAACTAACACCACATACTCTTTACCATCCCTGTGGAGATGCTACTTGTTCAGAGCGGCAAAGAGAATGACTGGGGGGCGGAGCCAGAGGGGGAGCTATATGGGCAGCTTTTGCTGTGCTCTCTTTGCCATTTCCTGTTAGGGAAGAGAATATTCCCACAAGTAAGGATGAAGCCGTGGACCGGACACACCAATGTAGGAGAAAGGCAAATAACCTATTGCAATCCTGTAAGTGCAATATTGTATGTTTTACGTGTGTATGAAATAAACTGATACTTTGAGTCGTTGTTGCGCCTGTCCCCTTCTTTTTCCCTTTTTTAAAAAAATCTTGTGTTTTATAATTGATTCATGTTCTTAGCGTACTGTACCCAGGGCCGTCTTTAATATTGACTGGACCCTGGGCAAAAATGTTCTTGGGCCCACCCCATGCAATTTCGCTCTCCACCCCAACATACCAAAAAACAACTAAATCAATTAATTTTGTAATTGTTTTCAAAAAATGTAGCCCAGCTAATCATTTAAAAAAATGATATAAATTGCAATATGTGAAACTGGACCTAAGCAGTACTAATAAGTAAATAAATATATCAATTCCTCCACTGTGGATTTATTTAATATGCTTTTGAATGTGATTCTGGTGTGAGGTTAGCTGGTTAAAGAGATTTAGGGCAGCCAACAGGAGCAAAGCAAGTTAAAGACTGCTATGGGAAGCTGTAAAATCTGAGACAGAGAGAAAACAAAAACTATAAAAATAAACCTTACATTAATGTGTGAAGTATCAGCATGACACTATACATCAGCAACAGCAGCACATGTCACTTCTTTGCTAGGAACAAGTTCCCGCTCACCCTGCACTAGACAATGCTGCATGGGGAGGGGCGTGTGTGTACTCACTTATTCTTCCCACTGACACCTTTCTACAAAGCACTGTTCCCCTAACAAACTTCAGTTAGTTGATCTTAGGGCCACAGCAGAAAGAGCAGGGCTAAGGGGACCAGCAGACTGGATGCTGTCTGCCCAAGGCTGAATGGATACAGTGTGAGATGAGTCACAGTCTCAAGACTGAAGAGAGCAGTGTATGCAGCTGCATAGATGCTCAAATCCACATGTCTGCCGCTCCAGCTTTCTGCTGCATGCGCCTACAGTCAGCCCTACCCAGAAACAATCCCCCCCACCAGAGTAGTTACCTGGTAACAGTGGTAACCCCAGTAGGACCTTTTCTGATGCAGTGGGAATGGCTGGATGCAGAGTTAGGGCTTAACATTCAGTACTGCACAGTGCACATCTAAAATAGCACATGGCAATAGCTTGGCATGTCACATGACACTGGCACTGTCTGGCACAGTTTCTCACAAATAAATATAGTAAATATGCAGAGAACTTTTGACTGACAGTATTATGACTGAATGTGTGTGTTCCCCATGTCACAGCAGTCTGGTATCAACAGAGACTGGGCTCTGGGCAGCTGCTGCCCCTTTTGCCCTGTGTTAAAGACGGCCCTGACTGTACAAGTTAAAATCCACAGGCCTAAAGGAGAGGGTCTATATCTCATCTAGAAGATACACTATTCGTCTGAATCCCTGCTTAGGCAAAAAGCTGAATATATTCTGGGATTGATGGCTCCAAAAATATATTTGCAGGAGACTAAGGCTGTTAAAGTGGAAAATTCAATTATAACTGCAAAGATATGTTTGATAAAATGTTTTCTAATGTAACGTAAAGCCACTGTCAAACTGTTCCCATGCAAAGAATTGGGAGTAAGTGTACCCACTAACCAGAATAGAATCCTTAGAAAATCACACTATATGAGAGATTCAGGGCCAGATTACAAATTGAGCGCAAAATATTGCTTCCGCGAAAGCGATACTTACGCTCAACTGAGTAATTACAGCACATGCAAATGTGCTCTGGTATTACAGGTGAGATGCAATGCAAATGAGACCATGTGCCTCGCATAGGTTACCCCCCCGCAACTACATGTGCCTCGCATAGGTTACCCCCCCGCAACTACATGTGCCTCGCATAGGTTACCCCCCCGCAACTACATGTGCCTCGCATAGGTTACCCCCCCGCAACTACATGTGCCTCGCATAGGTTACCCCCCCGCAACTACATGTGCCTCGCATAGGTTACCCCCCCCGCAACTACATGTACCTCACATAGGTTACCCCCCGCAACTACATGTATCTCACATAGGTTACCCCCCTGCAACTACATGTACCTCACATAGGTTACCCCCCGCAACTACATGTACCTCACATAGGTTACCCCCCTGCAACTACATGTACCTCACATAGGTTACCCCCCGCAACTATATGTACCTCACATAGGTTACCCCCCAATACATGTACCTCACATAGGTTACCCCCCCCCCGCTACTACATGTCCCTTACATAGGTTACCCCCCCGCAGCTACATGTACCTCACATAGGTTACCCCACCCCGCAACTACATGTACCTCACATAGGTTACCCCACCCCGCAACTACATGTACCTAACATAGTTTACCCCCCGCAGTTACATGTACCTCACATAGGATACCCCCCGTAGCTACATGTATCTAACATAGGTTACCCCCCGCAACTACATGTACCTCGCATAGGTTACCCCCCCGCAACTACATGTACCTCGCATAGGTTACCCCCCCGCAACTACATGTACCTCACATAGGTTACCCCCCCCTGCAACTACATATACATCACATAGGGTGACATATTACTCAGTAGTTCTATCATATACTGTATCTGAAAGATCAGCAGTTATACATGTTACAATATTCTTATTATTTTGCATGAGAAGGGTTAATTAAAAACTGTTTAAATTTAAGGTGAAACTAAACAGCACATGCAGGATTGCGTAAACTAAATCCCAGGAATTTAGTGCTTTTAGGTTTATAGGAACAACTCCACTGAAAAATTGGGTTTATAAAAAAAAAAAAAAAACACCATTGTAAAACATTTCAAATATTTTTATTCTAGATAGAATAGAGAATATTTTGGAGTATCATGCCCCATTAATTAACTACCACCTCCATAATCATATGCATGGGTGGAACTACCATTGGTGCAATAGGGGGGGGGGGCCATAGCAATCAATCTATACATAGGTGTGTGCAGAATGTGTACAATCCTAATGTAGGGAAGCCTTTTATTAGTGCAGGTTCATTTATCTATCAATCTATCTATTATATTGCTATTTCTTACTATTGAGTAACCTTTGGGGGGCTCCAAAAATTTTTTTGCACCAGGGCGCAGATTCAATAAAATGCAGAGAAGGGCAATACATTTTAGTGATCCAGCTCTACTGCGTAACATAAGAGTTAGTGAATCTAGACCACAATTTGTACATTTCTAATTCAGGACTAGATCTCTGATCTTTCTATAAGAAGCTAAAGTTAAAAATAATATTCATAAATTAAAGGAGCACTTAACTTAAAGGTACTTTAAACACTAAGCGATATTAGCACACCCCTCTGAGTAATACCAGCGCACGCTAATGTGCACTGGTATAACAAGTTAAGTGCAATGGGTTCTGCATCAGAGCCTGCATCAGAACCTAAGCACAGCTTAGACCACAATGTAAAGGCACTTTTCAGTGCCGTTTGTTTCCTAACACCCCACTCCCATCAACTTTAGCGCCTAAAAACTGCTAAGTGCAGTAAAAATGGTACAATATTTATTTTTTAATAAACTACAGTACACTGTATTTTGGGGGCATTTGCAGCACATTTATAAAGTTTACTAGAGATCAGATCTCTGGTTATTTTATAAGCACTAATTGCCACCACAAGCTCGCAGTAGCAATAATCAGCCACTTGTAATGGCTGGTTATTTATTGCGTGCCCGCAAACGGACACATTTGTGCGTTTGCAGGCGCGCAATAACTTACCGCTCCACTTGTAATCTAACCCTAAATATATTTAGTGCTTAATGTCCCCTTTAAAAAGAAATAATAATTAGTTTGTAAGCACCTTTTGGGTCCTGATCTGACACATAGAAGTGTTTTTAATTGCAAGTTCTAATCATCCATGGCTTGCTCTGGGCCACCCATATGGTCATTGTTTTTTATTCTGATCATACAAAATGCAGGCTGCATCCCTTTTATTAAGAAGAAAAAATGGGGTTTATTTAGCAGCGCTAAAAAAAGCTAGGAAATGATGATACCAATCTAATTTATGTTTCATACAATCTATTTTATTTAAAAATTCTTATAACACATAAAAACAACAGCAAATGCTTATCCTAATTAATAAAGGGACGTCTCCCTTATACAACACTTATAAAAACAGACTAGAACCATATAATCCTAGAATTCCAGGTATAAAGGAATTAATTATATAGATAACATATGGCAAGCAACACATTTCTAAGATAAATGGTGAATTGAATATTTAAAAGGCACAAATGTATCAGTCCTAACAGCTTTACAGTTCTTCAGTAACAAATACAGTTATAAAGTTACACAGTTACTTTCCTTGGACATATAATTGGCTCAGGTGTGCTGGATAGTTAAAAAAGCAAAAAACAGCCAATATTCTGATTTAGGTGCCAAAGCAATCGTGGTTAATGGAAATGGTTAATTTAACAGATGAATACCTTGATGTCTTTAAAGTTCAGTTTGCGTGTTTTAAAAAACGTAGTGCAAATTAGTGTAGAGGTACCTTAATCTGTCCTGGTTGCAACCGCTGATATTCTTCACTGTGAGGGATTCACAGACTGTTTGTTCCTGGTGCTTCTGGGCTTTATCAAGAATGCTTATCCTGCTAGCTTCTGGCTTTTTAAAGGTATGAATGTGTTTTGATTGGTTCCTTCATTTCCTTTTGATTTCTATCAACACCTGTGTGGCTTCCAATGTAAAGGTGGACTTTATTTAAGTTGGTAATGATTGTTTCTGTGTTGTTATTTAGTTACATGATACACAAGGAAGAGAACTTATCATTTCTGCTTTATTAGCATTCACACAATTCAACTTATATATTTCAATTCTAAAGTGCCTTTATTAGATAATATACATTTAGATCGTGCAAACTTAAAATTACCTAAACTGAAACAAAAATATAAGAATCAGAATTATCATTCCCATATCTAGAATTATTGTAAGGGGGTAAAAATTAATGATATATACATATTCCTTTTCAACAAAGGATAGTAAGTTCAACAATTTATAAATTTGTAAAAATTTAAAAATGGACGAAACTAAAATATAAGAATCAGAATCATCATTCCCATATCTAGAATTATTGTTAGTGGGTAAAAATGAATGATATATACATATTCCTTTTCAACAAAGGATAGTAAGTTCAACAATTTATAAATTTGTAACAATTTAAAAATGGACGAAACGAAAATATAAGAATCAGAATCATCATTCCCATATCTAGAATTATTGTTAGTGGGTAAAAATTAACGATATATACATATTCCTTTTCAACAAAGGATAGTAAGTTCAACAATTTATAAATTTGTAACAATTTAAAAATGGATGTACAATTAAATCAGAAATTATCAATCCCATAACTAGAGTTATTGCTAGCGGGTAAAAATATGGCTTATTCAATTAATTTATTGATTTTAGGGGGATAAAAATTCCTTTTTAATTACTAGAAAAATGAATTTATATAGGGCTTGTACTATCTTTGCCCAAGGTAAATTGAAATGTTATTGCTTATTTAATGTATGTGAGTATTTTCTATATAAGTGGCTGATTTAACCTGGAAAATGTTCGCATATTGTAAGAGACTTTTATAAGAAGGGGGAAATGTCTATCTCAGAGTTCAAGCCTCCAGGTTGGAGGGTATTCATTAGGTATATAATTTCAGCTTCTGCCTTTAGGAGTTTATTTTCCCAGTTTCCCCCTCTCCAGTCGGGGTGAACTTTTTTAATTCCCCAATATTTAAAATTTTTAAGGTTGTTGTTGTGTACTTCCCTAAAGTGGCGATAGATATAAGGGTCAAGGTTACCCCTATCTATGCAAGAGAGGTGCTCCCTTATCCTTTCACGGAGCATTCTGGTTGTTTCGTTTCGTTGTTTTGTTGTTGTAAATTTTTTTACATGAACATTAAATGGCGTAAATAACGCCTTTATCTTGACATCTAATTGTGTCTCTTATTTTGAAAGTAAAGTTTCCACTTTTTGATTTTAAAATCTTTTGTTTACTACTAAATTTACAGGCCCGGCATCTAAAACAGGGGAAAAAACCATTTAAAGGATTTCCGTCTAGGCACCTTTGAGTGTCTTTCTTCTTTATGCTTTTCAATTGACTGGGAGCTAGTAGGCTCTTTAAATTCTGTGCTTTCCTATATATTATTTTTGGGTTTTCCCCCACTTTTCCCCCTATGATGGGATCAGTTTGTACTAAGTGCCAATGTTTTTTTAAAACTCTTTGGATGTTTAGGTTGTCATGACTGAACTCAGTTATAAAGGGCACATTAATTTCATCTCGATTTTCTTTGATATCTTTTGTTTTATATTCTAAGAGGTCCCTCCTTGCTTTCTTATCTACCTCTTGTTTAGCTTCATTGATTACTTCTGGACTATATTCTCTTTCTAAGAATTTCCTTTCTAAGATCTTTATTTGATCCTGATAATCTGTCATTCTTGAGCAATTCCGTTTAATTCTTAAATATTGCCCTTTAGGGACATTGTCTTTCCACTTTTTCATGTGGCAGCTGTTATAATGGATTAGATTATTGGCATCCACTTTTTTAAAATGTGTTTTGGTTATTAATTGGTTTTCTACAATTTCGATATCTAAGTCCAAGAAGGTGATTTGGCTTTTGCTATAGTTACTGGTAAAGGATAGTCCCATTTCATTTTTATTCATATCTGTCAGAATAGTGTTTAGATCAGTTTCACTACCCCCCCCCCCCATATAAAGAACAGGTCATCTATGTATCTGCTATAGAGCACAAGATCCTCGCCCAGACTACGCCTAGGGAAGAAACCTTCCTTCCAATATCCCATAAAGAGATTGGCATAGCTGGGCGCGAATCTTGTGCCCCATACAATGATCAAAATCAAGAAAATAGGACACCATATGACAGAACTCCAAAAAGGATAAACTATAGGGAAACTACTGAATTCAGACCTCAATAATATAAATCAAACTACAGAACAAACTATTATAGACCTAGGGGACCACAATACATGACAAATACAAATAGAAACCCACCTGAACACCCAAGCTATAATGACTATAGAAGACCCCATACAAATCGTAACTTTTTTGAGAACCATAACTATAACCACTATAGAAGACAGGATGATTATTATGAAGGGCATAACCAACCAAGGGGCCACATAGCATATAGTTATTGGTCAAATGACAATAAACCAAGATACCAGGGGTACAACAACCGTAATAGAGATTGGGAATATAGAAATAAAAGAGAACATAATTACAACACACGAATACAAACAGAACCTGAAAAAGAATGGAGAATAGACACCACGAATAGATTTACACTATTAGAAGAGAAAGAACAACAAAAAAACATGAATTATTTTTTAGAGATGAGCCCACAAAGACCCAGCACTTCAAAACAAACAGAACATTCAAAAGACCCACCAGTGGGAATAAGAAAAAGAATAAGAGAGGATGTAGAGGAGGAAAAAGAAAAAAAGACAGGGAAACAAAAAGAGTGAAATAAAAATACAACAAAAAAGTGGCATTTTCAATATTAGTAAAAAAACTCTAACCACAGAGGAAGAAAGAGTGTTAAACTTAGGCCTTAGCTATGCTCCCTCTACGAGATTAAACAAATTCAACACACACATACATGTGAGCCAGTTTGTAAGGAAGTTAACCTTGAAAAAATATTTCCTACGGGATCCAATAGAGAGAAATTGGCAACAACCAAAAGAGACACCAACCATATCGCCTATGGCCTCAAATAGTAACATAGTAATACCACAAGTAATTCATTCAAAAATGAAACCGAAATCCACTTTTTATCCGACAAATGAAAAGGGAAGGAATATTGAATTATTCGAAAAATTGGTTCAGGAAGATATTAAGAAAATAAAAACTAACAATAAGATACCACAAAATTTAACTTGCAAAGAAAGAACAGTTCTTAAAGAATTGCAAAATAATACCAGCATAGTAATTAAACCGGCAGATAAAGGGGGTGGGGTTGTAATCATGGACAGAGATAAATATATAGAAGAAGCACAAAGATTACTTAATGAAGGGGATACATATCAGGAACTAAAACTAAATCCAACCAAGAAATTTCTGGGTGAACTAACCAAATTATTAGAGGATGCAAGAGAAAAACAAATTATAAATAAAAAAGAATTTGATTTTCTATTTACAAAATTTCCAAAAATACTGATTCTATATTTCTTACCAAAGATTCATAAAAATCTAAATAATCCCCCCGGTAGACCCATAATATCGGGTATTAACTCCCTCACCTCCAACCTCTCGAAATACATAGATGGATACCTACAGGGCTATGTTAAAAAATTACCCTCTTACCTAAAGGATACCACTGACATCTTGAAAAAATTAGAGGTAATTAAGTGGGAATTACACTACACATTAGTAACATGCGACGTTTTGTCGCTTTACACCAATATAAGTCATGATTTGGGATTGATGGCAATCTCAAATACCCTAGATAGGGACAACAAACTATGTATGGAACAAAAGAAATTCATAGAGGATGGAATAAAATTCATCCTAGGCCATAATTATTTCTCATTTGAGGACAAATTTTACATTCAAAAGAAGGGAACAGCTATGGGCACAAGATTCGCGCCCAGCTATGCCAATCTCTTTATGGGATATTGGGAGGAAGGTTTCTTCCCTAGGCATAGTCTGGGCGCGGATCTTGTGCTCTATAGCAGATACATAGATGACCTGTTCTTTATATGGGGGGGTAGTGAAACTGATCTAAACACTATTCTGACAGAAATGAATAAAAATGAAATGGGACTATCCTTTACCAGTAACTATAGCAAAAGCCAAATCACCTTCTTGGACTTAGATATCGAAATTGTAGAAAACCAATTAATAACCAAAACACATTTTAAAAAAGTGGATGCCAATAATCTAATCCATTATAACAGCTGCCACATGAAAAAGTGGAAAGACAATGTCCCTAAAGGGCAATATTTAAGAATTAAACGGAATTGCTCAAGAATGACAGATTATCAGGATCAAATAAAGATCTTAGAAAGGAAATTCTTAGAAAGAGAATATAGTCCAGAAGTAATCAATGAAGCTAAACAAGAGGTAGATAAGAAAGCAAGGAGGGACCTCTTAGAATATAAAACAAAAGATATCAAAGAAAATCGAGATGAAATTAATGTGCCATTTATAACTGAGTTCAGTCATGACAACCTAAACATCCAAAGAGTTTTAAAAAAACATTGGCACTTAGTACAAACTGATCCCATCATAGGGGGAAAAGTGGGGGAAAACCCAAAAATAATATATAGGAAAGCACAGAATTTAAAGAGCCTACTAGCTCCCAGTCAATTGAAAAGCATAAAGAAGAAAGACACTCAAAGGTGCCTAGACGGAAATCCTTTAAATGGTTTTTTCCCCTGTTTTAGATGTCGGGCCTGTAAATTTAGTAGTAAACAAAAGATTTTAAAATCAAAAAGTGGAAACTTTACTTTCAAAATAAGAGACACAATTAGATGTCAAGATAAAGGCGTTATTTACGCCATTCAATGTTCATGTAAAAAAATGTACATAGGAGAAACAACCAGAATGCTCCGTGAAAGGATAAGGGAGCACCTCTCTTGCATAGATAGGGGTAACCTTGACCCTTATATCTATCGCCACTTTAGGGAAGTACACAACAACAACCTTAAAGATTTTAAATATTGGGGAATTAAAAAAGTTCACCCCGACTGGAGAGGGGGAAACTGGGAAAATAAACTCCTAAAGGCAGAAGCTGAAATTATATACCTAATGAATACCCTCCAACCTGGAGGCTTGAACTCTGAGATAGACATTTCCCCCTTCTTATAAAAGTCTCTTACAATATGCGAACATTTTCCAGGTTAAATCAGCCACTTATATAGAAAATACTCACATACATTAAATAAGCAATAACATTTCAATTTACCATAGGCAAAGATAGTACAAGCCCTATATAAATTCATTTTTCTAGTAATTAAAAAGGAATTTTTATCCCCCTAAAATCAATAAATTAATTGAATAAGCCATATTTTTACCCACTAGCAATAACTCTAGTTATGGGATTGATAATTTCTGATTTAATTGTACATCCATTTTTAAATTGTTACAAATTTATAAATTGTTGAACTTACTATCCTTTGTTGAAAAGGAATATGTATATATCGTTAATTTTTACCCACTAACAATAATTCTAGATATGGGAATGATGATTCTGATTCTTATATTTTCGTTTCGTCCATTTTTAAATTGTTACAAATTTATAAATTGTTGAACTTACTATCCTTTGTTGAAAAGGAATATGTATATATCGTTAATTTCTACCCACTAACAATAATTCTAGATATGGGAATGATGATTCTGATTCTTATATTTTCGTTTCGTCCATTTTTAAATTGTTACAAATTTATAAATTGTTGAACTTACTATCCTTTGTTGAAAAGGAATATGTATATATCGTTAATTTTTACCCCCTTACAATAATTCTAGATATGGGAATGATAATTCTGATTCTTATATTTTTGTTTCAGTTTAGGTAATTTTAAGTTTGCACGATCTAAATGTATATTATCTAATAAAGGCACTTTAGAATTGAAATATATAAGTTGAATTGTGTGAATGCTAATAAAGCAGAAATGATAAGTTCTCTTCCTTGTGTATCATGTAACTAAATAACAACACAGAAACAATCATTACCAACTTAAATAAAGTCCACCTTTACATTGGAAGCCACACAGGTGTTGATAGAAATCAAAAGGAAATGAAGGAACCAATCAAAACACATTCATACCTTTAAAAAGCCAGAAGCTAGCAGGATAAGCATTCTTGATAAAGCCCAGAAGGGTGAAACGCGTTGAATGGGACCTGCTACACTCTACTAAACTTCATTTACTACTGTCACAAAGCTGTGTGACCCTGCAACTTTAAACTTTTCTCCTGACCCTGCAAGTTAAAATCTACCTTTGGTAACTTCAGGGAATACGGTGTTACTGCTAAACACTGACCAAATATTTCTTCAAACCTTAAGAAGTCTGAGGGAACCCAGATGAAAACAATATTTGGGCTATAAGAAGAAAGAAAAACAAAAAAAAAAAGGATAACTACATCACCAGAACGGAACATCACCCCTGACCTCTGAATCAAAGAGAAGGTCAGGTGACTTATCAGAAGCACCAGGAACAAACAGTCTGTGAATCCCTCACAGTGAAGAATATCAGCGGTTGCAACCAGGACAGATTAAGGTACCTCTACACTAATTTGCACTACGTTTTTTAAAACACGCAAACTGAACTTTAAAGACATCAAGGTATTCATCTGTTAAATTAACCATTTCCATTAACCACGATTGCTTTGGCACCTAAATCAGAATATTGGCTGTTTTTTGCTTTTTTAACTATCCAGCACACCTGAGCCAATTATATGTCCAAGGAAAGTAACTGTGTAACTTTATAACTGTATTTGTTACTGAAGAACTGTAAAGCTGTTAGGACTGATACATTTGTGCCTTTTAAATATTCAATTCACCATTTATCTTAGAAATGTGTTGCTTGCCATATGTTATCTATATAATTAATTCCTTTATACCTGGAATTCTAGGATTATATGGTTCTAGTCTGTTTTTATTATAAGTGTTGTATAAGGGAGACGTCCCTTTATTAATTAGGATAAGCATTTGCTGTTGTTTTTATGTGTTATAAGAATTTTTAAATAAACTAGATTGTATAAAACATAAATTAGATTGGTATCATCATTTCCTAGCTTTTTTTAGCGCTGCTAAATAAACCCCATTTTTTCTTCTTATCCACCATTTAGTTCTCTTTGAGGGAAGAACTTTTTTAGCAGCAGGAATCCACCTTTAGGCGCTCCTATCACACTACACATAAATGCATCCCTTTTATTCACATGCATCAAAAAGTGAGTGACAAGTAAAGTTGCTCTACACCATTGTTTCTCAAATACACCAACAGGACAGGTTTTCATTATAGCTAAACTAGTGTAAAGGTGAAACAATCAGCTGATGTGTTTAAGTAGGTTAATAACCATGGTGTTACTGCTCAGCTGATTACTTAACCTGTGCGCTGGTTCAGCTATAATGAAAACCTGGCCTGCTGGGGTACTTGAGGACTTCTCTACATGGTGTACTTTGGTATTGTGCAATGAAGCTTCTAATTGGCTGTACCACCTGTGATGAGAATGGGGGTGTGACGTCATCGGATGGGGGCGTGGCCTATAGCCGTTATAGTCTATGTCACAGTTACTAAGTCTGGTGTGTTGTGCAGTCTGTATACTATCACGCATCGGCATGAATTAATGGGTCTCCAGTATCTATTATTAGTACAGCGTGTGAGCTCTGAAGACTATCTTGCACTGTGTGCAGTACGGGGCCGGTGTGGGCTGTGGCATGTTATAGAGGGGGGAGTATTCTCTGTTGTGTATGTACTGTGCATTGGTTTGAGCAACTCATCAGAGCATTGGCGCTGGACAGAGGATTGCTGTGATGAGCCTGATCAGTGAGGAATTTTGTCCTTAGACTTTGCTGCTAGTGGGCACTAGGGAGTTTGACACATACTTCTGTGTTATATGTTTTGTATCTTATACGTATTACTTAGTATGCATATATGCACACTGTAACGTTTGCACCATGAGGAATTTGAGCCTATGGGGACGATTTCCATGCGAGCGTTCGGGCTTGCCAGAAACAGGAGTTAAGAAGCAGCGGTCTTAAGATTGCTGCTTCTTAACTCGTCCGCCACCTCTGAGGTGGCGGACAGCAATCATCTCGATTGGATACGATCGGGAGGATTGACACCCCCTGCTAGCAGCCGATTGGCCACAAATGTGCAGAGGGGGGTATTGCACAAGCATTTCACTAGAAATGTTTGTGCAATGATAAATGCCTACAGTGTATGCTGTCAGCATTTATCGGTCGGGTGGACATGGTCCTCTACAGCGGATCATGTCCGCAAAACATGATAAATTGGCCCCTATGTAATTATGGAGCAATCTGATAAGTTTTGAATTGTTATTTTTGGATTTGCATATATTTATAATAAAACATTTTTGTAATTCTTTTATATGAGTGCTGAATTCCCTTTCTTAATATGCTGAATTTATGCATCATTACTCTAACTTATGTTGTTTTCTTCCGCAGGATGACTTACAGTCACAGAGATGCAGTTACACTTACTCCTATGTAGCACTAGCTGCTGGCTCAACCTCTGTTGATTGCATTCAGCCAAAAAGGATACTATTGAAATGGGGGGGCTCCAATGCTTTTGCCCTGGGGCCCAGTAGGATTTAATTACGCAAGTGATACAAATCGATTAAACACAGCTTATCTCAGAGAACACATTTTTTACTCTTCAGATAAAATATTTGTTTATTCTCAGCTAACATTTAAATATTTTTTTGAAACTCTGCCCAGGTAAACTTCATGCTCCTGTAATGCAAAATTATTATTTTTTTCTTTTTTAATACGTTGTGGTTTTAGAAATCCATAACCAGAAATCTTCTACAGTTTTGATCCATTCCCTCTGTCCCTTCCCATCACGTTCTGCAGTATATTGATGTATAGAGCAGCCCTGCCTTTTCTATTACCTGGAATTACATTAAGCACACTCTGCATCTAGATGATGAGCTGCGCATGCACACTGGGTAACTCAGATAAAAATAGTGAATCACAAGCTTTATTGTTTAGTTGGATTGTATCCACTATCTACAGTTGGTCTTGTGGCTTCCCTGAGACTCGAGGGAGCTTGTGTATTATTTCTAATGAACCCTGTAGCATGACTTAAAGGGATGTGAAACCTAAAAAATGTCTTTCATGATTCAGATAGAGAATACATTTTTTTAAAATGTTTCCAATTTACTTCTAATATAAAATTTGAACAGACACCTGGTATCTACAACACCTGGTTTAGAGCAGGTGCCTCCTACATCAGCTCATATCTGGAGTGGGTTAGCTGGTACACCCCAAGTTACTAGCTTGCTCCTACTAGTACATATGTGTACTTAGAAAGAATGTGAGTATGCAATTGGCTGACCTTGTGCAATTATCCGGTCTTAACATATTGATACGCACATGAGGCGCCCCCCAGGTCTTTCATTCTTTAATATAAAATTTGCTTTGCTTGCTTATTATTCTTTGTTGAAGATATATCTAGGTAGGTAGGGTGCACTTGTCTTAAAGGGATAATAAACACCAAAAATGTTATTGTTTAAAAAGATAGATCAGAGCTTTCCAAACTTTTCATGTGGTTGACACACTTTTTAGACCTACATAATTTCGCGACACAGTAATTCAGTTGTACTGGCAAACAGGAGGTTAAACTAACTTGTTTTAAGAGATACGGACACACACATAAATGATATAATAACGAAATGTATTTACAAGTAACAGTACAGTATGTAAGTATGTGTAAGAATTAACAAAAAGTTTAATAACACCCATAGCTACTTACTATTTTAATGGGATGTATGAGGTTGATGGGATGAGCACAGTTTCTGAATATTTGGTGGAATATTAGACACTCACATTTTTAAGCTTCCACTTCCTATCCATATATCAAGAGCAGGAACAGCAATGCACTACTGGGAGCTAGTTGCAAAAAACCCCCCACTGACTTCTGACTTCAGCTCAGCGTTTAAGCTGCAGCCCTCAGAGCTCGGTGAGTGCGATTGACTACTGCCCGCGCTGCAAACACACTGCTGTCCCACTCACTGACTACACATGCAGTCACGAGCCAATTAAGGAGACTACACGTGCAGTCAGGAGCCAATGTGCCGTCAAAGTCGCCAATGGGAATAGTTTCAGTTCCCACTGAGCTACGCCAATAGGTTAAGATGATCTGTGACCCCCTAGGTATCAATCACGTGTCAACCACGTGATATGCGTAGCAGGCAGGAGGAAAGTCAGAAAACAAACAAAAAAATATTAAAATTTTAAAAAAATTGTGCTGAAGCAGGGACACACCTACACACTGCTGCCGACACACTAGTGTGTCCCAACACACAGTTTGGAAAGCACTGAGATAGATAATCCATTTATTTACCATTCCCCAGATTTGCATAACCAACACTGTTATAGAAATATACTTTTTACCTCTGTAATTACCTTGTATCGAAGCTTCTGCTGATGCCTCCTTATCTCAGATCTTATGACTGACTTGCATTTCAGGCAATTAGTGCTGACTCTTAAATAACTCCAGGTGCGTGAGCACAATGTTATTTATATTAAACACATGAACTCACGCCCTCTAGCTGTGAAAAACTGTCAAATGCATTCAGATAAGAGGCAGCTTTCAATGGCTTAGGAATTAGCATATGAGCCTACCTAGTTTTAGCTTTTAACTAAGAATACCTAGAGAACAAAGCAAAATTGATGATAAAAGTAAATTAGAAAGTTGTTTAAATTACATGCCCTATCTGAATCATTAAAGTTTCATTTGGACTTTACTATCCCTTTAAAGGGACATAAAACCCAATTTTTTTCTTTCATGATTTAGATAGAACATAACATTATAAACAACTTTCTAATTTACTTCTATTATCAAATTACCTTAGTTTTCTTGTTATCCTTTGTGGAAAGCAGAAATATAAGCTCAAGAGTGTGCACGTGTCTGCAGCACTATATAGCAGCAGTTTTGCAACAATGTTATACATTAGCAGGGGCACTATTTCCTGTCATGTAGTGCTTCAGGCATGTGCACGCTACCTACCTAGGTATCTCTTCAACAAAGAATAACATGAGAATGAAAAAAAATGATAATAAAAGTAAATTAGAAACTTTTTAAAAATGGTGTCCTCTATCTGAATCATGAGAGAACATTTTTGGGTTTAATGTCCCTTTAAACACTACATGACAGGAAATAGTGCTGCCATCTAGTGCTCTTATTAATGTATAACATTTTTGGAAATCTGCTACCATATAGTACTGCAGACACGTGCACACTCCTGATCTTACCTTCCTGCTTTTCCACAAAGGATAACAAAAAAAAACAAAAAAAGAAAATTTGATAATAGAGGTAAATTGGAAAGTTGTTTAAAATTGTATGCTCTATCTGAACCATAAAAGAAAAAAATGGGGTTTTGTGTCCCTTTAACAATGTCTGTGCCATACATGTGAAGCATAGCCAGATATTTTTTTCAGTGCACCTGCACACTTTTGAAACATTTTCGCTAATATGAATATTGCAAAAATGCTTATAGTCAACACTGAAATGCACCACTGTGCACTCTTATTTTGGCTGGAATGTTTAAACAAACATTAACACGTTTTGGCCTAGATTACAAGTGGAAAGCAAAAATATTAGTGCTATTGTGTGTTAACATTACTTGAGCGCAATCAATAGTGCTTCTATTTTTGAGCTAATATTACCAGTTCAAAGTTATTTTTTATTGCTCGATCCATATTCTAGTGCAGGGTCCGCCACTCAAATTAAAATCAGCCAATAGAAAAAGCTTTCAATCTATTGGCTGATTTGAATTTGAATATGCAAATCAGCCAATAAGAAAGTAAGGGTACCCCTATATAAAAGGAGTACCTGGCATTCAAAATTCAGTGTGCTGCTGGTGACCACATGAAGAGGACCTCTCTGTTGAAGATGGATGAAGACCACCACCACCGGCGCCAGTGCTGCCCCCGGGATGAAGATAAGAAGATGGACCACCACCAGGATGAAGAAGGACCACCGCTGGGATGACGATGGAGCACCGCCACCCAGATTCCTCATTGGTAAATACCATCTTGGGGTTTAGTGTTAGGTTGGGTTTTTTTTTGGTTGTTTTTTTTTTTTAGATTAGGGATTTGTTTTTCCCTCTGTGCAGCAAAATAGCTAAATGCCATTTTAAGGGCAATGCCCAGCCAAATGCCCTTTTCAGGGCTCTTTTTTTAGAGTAATTTTTAGACAGTTTTTTTATTTTGGGTGGGGGGGGGTTAATGCTAGAGGCTGGTAGGGTTATTTTTGTATCCAAAAGAGCTAGTTCACTTTAGGACAATGTCCTGCAAAAGACCATTTTAAAGGGACAGTCTACACCAGAATTTTTATTTTTTAAAAGATAGATAATACCTTTAATACCCATTCCCCAGTTTGCCTAACCAACACAGTTGTATTAATACACTGTTTACCTCTGTGATTACCTTGTATATAAGCCTCTGCAGACTGCCCCCTTATTTAAGTTCTTTTGATAGACTTGCCTTTTAGCCAATCAGTGCTGACTCCTAGGTAACTCAACGGGCATGAGCACAATGTTATCTATATAGCACACATGAATTAACGCCCTCTAGTTGTTAAAAACTGTCAAAATGCATTCAGATAAGAGCAGGGATAGGCAACGTGTCCGTACATGGACACTGGTGTCCGTGACTGGCCCTTGTGGTGTCCACCACCCATTGTGCAGCAGGGAGGGAGGAGTAGGATAGATGAATGCTGGTCCTGACGCCTCCTTGACGCACGCGGCACCACGTTTTGCTGGGATGGGGCCACGCCTGCGTGACGCCGCTGAGTAGCGGAAAAGTGAGTAACAGAGAGGCAAGAAGCAAGTTGCCTGCAGTGCAGCCTGTGTCAACCATCCGTGTGTCATGACCCATCCTGATTCCTTGATCTGTGCGGCAGCGTAGCGCTTGTGTCTGTGTGTAAAAGACAACTGTCTACTCTGACAAACCTTACCTAACCAAGTAAGTAACCAATCAGGATGATCATGCAATTAACATCAAGGTGGGTGGGTTTGGTCAGGAGTTGCAGATTCTCAATCCAATAAAAAATAAATTTAAAAAAGGTAAGAATTTTGAAAACATTTTATACCAGTATACCACAAGCAGTCTTTACATAAATTTTATTTTAAACTTGTTTGATTAGATAAATGTTTTGTACTTGAACTAGACCAGGGGCATCCAACAGCAAAATGCCGATCTCCTGACTTATAGAAACAAAGAATGTATCGGAAGATAGGAACCATTCGGCCCATCTAGTCTGGCCAATTTTCTGAATACTTTCATTAGTTCCTGGCCTTATCTTATATCTAGCATAGCCTTATGCCTATCCCATACATGTTTAAACTCCTTCTCTGGGGCCCATTTA
The DNA here is from genome assembly GCF_027579735.1 of Bombina bombina. Lineage (NCBI taxonomy): Eukaryota > Metazoa > Chordata > Amphibia > Anura > Bombinatoridae > Bombina > Bombina bombina. The sequence continues at coordinate 690,421,551 of NC_069502.1, forward strand.
TCAAGCTTGAAGGGCCGTGTTTCTGGTGAACCTTCAGACTCACCAGAAACACCAGTTATGAAGCAGCGGTCTAAAGACACCCCCTGTTAGCGGCCGTATTGCTCTCAGCATTCAGTGATGTCTGTCGGACATGATCCGTTGATCAAATCATGTCAGACAGACATTTCATAAATAGGCCCCACTGTCTCTACCACTTCTGCTGGATGGCTATTCCACCATGCATCCACTATCTTCTCAGTAAAGAGAGTGTTTTTAATTTGAAATGTACCTTTGCGTCCTTCACTAAGGTCTGTACTTTGGAAAATGTCCGCCACAGCCTTGGTCCGTGCCTATCCCTGGATAAGAGGAGGCCTTCAAGGGCAAATAAATTAGCATATGAGCCTTCCTAGGTTTGGTATTCAACTAAGAATACCAAGAGAACAAAGCAAAACTGATGATAAAAGTAAATTGGTAAGTTGTTTTAAAAATACATGCCCTATCTGAATCATGAAAGTTTATTTTTTGACTAGACTGTCCCTTTAAGGGCTATTTGTAGTTTAGTTTTAGAAAAGTTTTGTATTATTTTGGGGTGAGTTTTTTTGAAGGGGTTTAGAATAGGCATAACTCTTTTTTTTATTTTTGATAATTTGTTTGTTGCGGTATTTTTTTTTATTTTTTTGTAATGTTAGGGATGTTTTTTGTACAATAATGTTAGGGTTTATTTTCTTTTGTAATGTTATTTTTTTTTACTGTAATGTTTATTTTTTAAATGGTAGTTGTTGTTTTTTTAACAGTAATGGTAGGTTTGTTTTTTAGAGCAATTTAAGTTTTTGTTTCTTTAACATTAATGGTAGTTTATTTTTGTTTGTTTTTAAAGGTATTATAATTTTTTTTATTTCTCAGGTAATTTGTTATTGTTGGTTAGTTTTAGTTTTTTTTTTAAAGGTAGGGTTAGTCTCTTTTGCTGTAACTTAGCAGGTGTTAGGTTAGGGGGTTTAGATGTTTGTGTGTAACTGCGCTGGGGGGGTCGGAAGTTTAGGGGTTAATAATGTAGTGGGTGATGTAAGGGGCTGGCACTTTAGGGGTTAATAGTGTAGTGAAGACTTTGCAATGTGGGGGGTGGCAGTTTAGGGGTTAATAGTGTAGTCTGGACTTTGCGATCTGGGGGGTGGCTGTTTAGGGGTTATTAGAGTAGGTATCTAATGGAAATTTGGGTTAGCCCGCAAGTAGGGTGTTTTTCCACTTTTGTTTTTCTCCATTGACTTCTATGAGGGAATAGGTTATCACGCGCGCAATATTGTAAGTTAGGCTTTTTGCGCTTGTCTGGTTAGCGCTAGAGCGATAACTTTTTACTTTTAACTTGTAATACCAGTGCAACCTGATAAGCGCAAAAAGGTTTACTTCTAGCGCAGTTAGCGCTCTAGCAAAAGCGATAATTATCGCTACACTTGTAATCTATACCTAAGTATATTACAGTTGCTTTCTTTTTAGAAATACTCTTGTGTTGAATAAGCCATCTTTTTCTGTCTGAGTTGCCCATATCAACAAATGAGCAACAGATACATAGGAACCAGTTGTTTACAAACATTAACATGTTTATGATAAACCACTGCTAATTCATTAATATTTTAGACAAATATGATGACACTGTCCATTTAACACTATGGAGCCGTCCATTTAACACTATGGGGCCGATTTATCAATGTGCGGGCGGACATGATCCTCTGTAGAGGATCATGTCCGCCCCACATTGATAAATGTCGACAGCATACGCTGTCAGCATTTATCATTGCACAAGCATTTCTAGTGAAATGCTTGTGCAATGCCACTCCCTGCACATTTGCCGGGCCAAATGGCCGCTAGCAGGGGTGGTCAATCATCCAGATCGGGATGATTGCTGTCCGCTGCTTCTTAACTCCTGATACCAGCGAGCCTGAAGGCTCACGCGGAATAAGCAGCATTGACTGCTTAATGAATCGGCCTCTATAACTTTTCTGAAAATGTGATTAGTGGAGAATCAATATTATGCAATGTTTGTCAAATGTAAGATGTGTCAAATATTTTAAAAGATGGCCATAACAGTGTTGTTGTACAGAAAAGCTTCTGCTGATTGTATTACACCAAAAAAGGCACTATTGAAGGTGGGGGGGGGGGCTGCCACAGCTTTTGTCCTGGGCCCATTAAGGTCTAGTTACGCCCCTGTTCTAGGGCATACCAACATCTTCATTTCAGATAGCGCTGGTGCACTAAATCGCTCACATAATATACTTCTATAGAGCTATGTAGTAAAATTCATATCAGTTACTGCTTGAGCACTTAGCAGATGGTATGCAAGTGGTGTTCTTTATCTAGTTCTGTGCTATAATATTTATACAAAATAATGGTTTACTTAAAAAGCACTACATTTTACAGTGATATCTTGGATTGTGCTTGAGTGCAACTCTTAACTCACCACTTGTAATATGAATGCAATGAGTGCACTAGTAGCGATCCCTGCTCTATCCATTAAAAGTATAGGGTGCACTTAAAATAAGTTTTTACCATGTTAAGATGCATTGGTTAAAATATTTAACCATCTACTTGTCAGACCAGATTTTGCATTAGTTTTTGCATGAGATCACCATGTGACCCACTTGTAATCTAGCCATTTGTTTGCTAAGAAAATGATAAAACGCATATTAAAACACCCTTCACATATTAAATATGTCAGAATGTAAACAAAATGATTTAAAACAATTAGATAAACTCAAATGTGTTTTCATACATAGATATTACTTTATAATAGCAAATGAGTTAATTGTATATATGTCAATGATGTTGTTACTGTATAAAAACTACCATTTACATTTACAGTAATTCAGTCCCATGATGAATCCTGCTATGCTTGATCATTTGGTGTTCCTGTGGAAAGAGGCACACCCTCAGGCCCTGATGATAGAAGCTATGAGGTGGTAAAGATATTCAAAGGGATCCGCCGCTGCTTGTTGAAATAGTGCAATCTCCCGACATAGTGGCATCACCAAGAGGCGTTTACTATACACGTCATTGGTCGGCGATGCTGGCTTTAGACAACAACCAGAATTGCTGACCATATTGGCGACGTACAGTAAAGGGACCCCTTGAATAGAACTGCCGTGCCTAACCACTAATCCTAATATCCCTTAACCGAAGTACCCCATGATAGCAAACTAACACTACACTAATAAAAATTGAAACTGCCACCTTCGGCCTTGTTCCCCTTCCCCTTGTGGGTTGGGGGCTTGCTGCTATTGGGGGGTGTCAGCATTCCTTGGTGTTATTGCAACTCATGTGGCTCCTGATTTTCCTAGGACAGTTCGGCTGTTCCTAAACGCAGAAAGGAAGAAGACCTGTGGCTTATTTCATGTCCAGATGTTTGTCATTTAAAAGGTTCTGAAAATTCCAAACCCAGTTTATTCTGTGTACATAACTTTGTACAGCAGGGAGTATATGATGTTTCCTTTTTGACTGAGGAGTTGGCCACCCAGTGCTATAGGAGGGCCATGGAGCTGGCTGATCATCCAGACTTGAAAGGGATTAATTTTGTCAGAAGTGCTGCTAAGACGAAAATAACTGCTTTGATTGTGCATATATACAATCCCTTGGTGAAGGATTGCCAGATAATGGCTTGGCTTTGTCAATTTTGTAGTTTCATCAGTGCTCCAGAAAAGATGAAGAGCCCATTTGGCACCTTTAATGGCAAGAGGAGGTTCTGGGTTGAGTTCCAGCTAGATGATGTCAGGGATGTAAAAGAAGCATCCTCCCCAGACTTTCACCATCTTGGAAATTGAGGCTTCTTATACTATCCTGGTATGCATCATTTCTGCCGGAGATGCCAACGCTTCAGTCATTTAGAGTGAAAAGATGAAGCTGGTTGCAAGAACTGGGTTTGGGCAAATTATAATTTTTTGTGCATTTAATAATATGTTTTATTACATGGTGTTATTATGAGTGTAACTGTACTTTATAATGTATTTTTAATGTGTTTTGTGACACTTTTTTATTTTGGAAAACAGTTAATGCAATCGTGTTTAATTTCAACTTGTAATACGAACAGAAAACCTAAACCCCTTTTCGCATACATGGAACTGTTAAAGCGCAACTCGTCATCTGGCCCTAAATATTCTGTTGCTAGGTAGTAAGCTTAGAGGTTTGGAATCTCCTGCCACTGGCAGGAAAAAGAACAAGAAAAAAATAGTTTTATTTGAGTTTTGTTGTTTATTGTATATATGAGTATAAGTAGTGCTTCTATTACGGCTAGATTTAGAGTTTTGTCGGTAACGACCCGCGTATCTAACGCTGACTTTTTTTCCCCGCACCTTTTAAATACCGCTGGTATTTAGAGTTCACAGAAGGGCTGCGTTAGGCTCCAAAAAGGGAGCGTATAGCATAATTTACCGCCACTGCAACTCTCAATACCAGCGGTGCTTACGGACGCGGCCAGCTTCAAAAACGTGCTCGTGCACAATTCCCCCATAGAAAACAATGGGGCATTTTGAGCTGAAAAAAACCCTAACACCTGCAAAAAAGCAGCGTTCAGCTCCTAACGCAGCCCCATTGTTTTCTATGGGGAAACACTTCCTATGTCTGCACCTAACACCCTAACATGTACCCCGAGTCTAAACACCCCTAACCTTACACTTATTAACCCCTAATCTGTTATCCCTATGTACCCCTAATCTGCTGCCCCTAACACCGCCGACCCCTATATTATATTTATTAACCCCTAATCTGCCCCCCCAACATCGCCTCCACCTACCTACAATTATTAACCCCTAATCTGCCCGACCAGACCTCACCGCTACTATAATAAATGTATTAACCCCTATTCCGCCTCACTCCCGCCTCAATAACCCTATAATAAATAGTATTAACCCCTAATCTGCCCTCTCTAACATCGCCGACAACTAACTTCAAGTATTAACCCCTAATCTGCCGACCGGACCTCACCGCTACTCTAATAAATTTATTAACCCCTAAAGCTAAGTCTAACCTTAACCCTAACACCCCCCTAAGATAAATATAATCAGCCAATAGAATGCAAGCTCAATCTGATTGGCTGATCGGATCAGCCAATCGGATTTTCCTACCTTAATTCCAATTGGCTGATGGAATCCTATCAGCCAATCGGAATTCGAGGGACGCCATCTTGGATGACGTCCCTTAAAGGAACCTTCATTCTGTTTTAGGATGTCGGAAGAAGAGGATGGATCCGCGCTGGAGGTCTTGAAGATGGAGCCGCTCATTATCGGATGGAAGAACATAGAAGATGCGGCTTGGATGAAGAAGTTTGCCGGTCCGGATCTACTCTTCTGCCCGGATAGGATGAAGACTTCTGCCCGAAGATGGAATTCTTTAGCCGCCGCTTGGATCAAGACTTCAGCCGGAGGATGGACGTCACTCTTCAGCCCCCACTTGGGCTTGGATGAAGACTTCGGAGGCTCTTCTGGACCGATCGGGACCCGGTGTGGTGAAGACAAGGTAGGGAGATCTTCAGGGGCTTAATGTTAGGTTTATTTAAGGGGGGTTTGGGTTAGATTAGGGGTATGTGGGTGGTGGGTTGTAATGTTGGGGGGTATTGTATGGTTTTTTTTTTTACAGGCAAAAGAGCTGAATTCTTTGGGGCATGCCCCGCAAAGGGCCCTTTTAAGGGCTGGTAAGGTAAAAGAGCTTTTCTATTTTAATTTTAGAATAGGGTAGGGCATTTTTTTATTTTGGGGGGCTTTGTTATTTTATTAGGGGGCTTAAAGTAGGTGTAATTAGTTTAAAATTGTTGTAATATTTTTCCAATGTTTGTAAATATTTTTTTATTTTTTGTAACTTAGTTCTTTTTTATTTTTTGTACTTTAGTTAGTTTATTTAATTGTATTTATTTGTAGGTATTGTATTTAATTAATTTATTGATAGTGTAGTGTTAGGTTTAATTGTAGATTATTGTAGGTATTTTATTTAATTAATTTATTGATAGTGTAGTGTTAGGTTTAATTGTAACTTAGGTTAGGATTTATTTTACAGGTAATTTTGTAATTATTTTAACTAGGTAGCTATTAAATAGTTATTAACTATTTAATAGCTATTGTACCTGGTTAAAATACAAAGTTGCCTGTAAAATAAATATTAATCCTAAAATAGCTACAATATAATTATAATTTATATTGTAGCTATATTAGGGTTTATTTTACAGGTAAGTATTTAGCTTTAAATAGGAATAATTTATTTAATAAGAGTTAATTTATTTCGTTAGATTTAAATTATATTTAATTTAGGGGGGTGTTAGGGTTAAGGTTAGACTTAGCTTTAGGGGTTAATACATTTATTATAGTGGCGGTGAGATCCGGTCGGCAGATTAGGGGTTAATAATTATAGGTAGGTGGAGGAGACGTTGGGGGCGGCAGATTAGGGGTTAATAAATATAATATAGGGGTCGGCGGTGTTAGGGGCAGCAGATTAGGGGTTCATAGGGATAACGTAGGTGGCGGCGGTGTGCGGTCGGCAGATTAGGGGTTAAAATTTTTTAATAGAGTGGCGGCGATGTGGGGGGGCCTCGGTTTAGGGGTACATAGGTAGTTTATGGGTGTTAGTGTACTTTAGAGCACAGTAGTTAAGAGCTTTATGAACCGGCGTTAGCCCAGAAAGCTCTTAACTCCTGACTTTTTTCTGCGGCTGGAGTTTTGTCGTTAGATTTCTAACGCTCACTTCATCCAAGACTCTAAATACCGGCGTTAGAAAGATCCCATTAAAAAGATAGGATACGCAAATGGCGTAGGGGGATCTGCGGTATGGAAAAGTCGTGGCTGCAAAGTGAGCATTAGACCCTTACCTGACTGACTCTAAATACCAGCGGTAGCCCAAAACCAGCGTTAGGAGCCTCTAACGCTGGTTTTGACGGCTAACGCCAAACTCTAAATCTAGCCGTTAATGTGTAGCATTCACCCTGCAGCCTGGCAGGCTTTTGTTTTTTATTTTCTTTCAAAATTTTCATGTAATATATTTTGTTTGCGGATGCAATCAGATTTTATAATTGCAAAATGGACTTAAGGGCCATCTGTATGGTCTTTATCCTATGAGATAAATGCTGGTATCGGGGGGGGGGGGGTTGTGTGTCAGGGTTTTAAAATAATTAGGATTAAACATATAGTTAAGGGGAGGGCTTTGTTAGTGTTTTGTGGGGTGGTGGTTAGGTTATTTAATATTTATGCTCCAGTTAATAAGGATTGTTTTGTTTGGTAGGTTAGGTTTATTTTGGGGAGGGTGAGGGGGATTTTACAGTGGTGGCAGGGGATTTTAATGGTGTTTTACGTTTAAGGGATCGGGAGGGTGTGGTGGAGGGTTTACTTGATGAATCCAGTAAGGATTTAGTGGAGCTGTTGACCATTTATAAATTAAAAGATGCCTTCAGATTCAAAGGGAGTACCGACAAAGTTTAACTTTTTTTTCAGTGGGTCTGCGAAATATAGAATAGATTTTGTTTTTATTCTAGCAATATTCAGAAGCAATCCTTCAAGACTAAGGGCTCGATGATTGAAAGCTCTCAGGGCTGACGAGATTATTAAAGAATGCCACTTTTTACCCTGAAAACAGGGTGTCTCGCTAAGGGGCGTATACTGCATCTTCATATGAAATGTGCACAACAAAATTCATATTTTAAACATCATGCAAAACAAATATTTGAACCATTCACACAAAAATGAGCAGGGGGAAATTGTATTGTTAAGGTGCATCAAAGAAATCGTAAAACAAAATTCTTCAACAAAAATCGTATGTTAACAAAAAAGTAAAATTTGTATGTAATTTACACAGGAATAAATCAAATTAAATATGCACAGCATAAATCGTAATTGTAGTGAGCAGTGGTTAGAAAAACTTAACTATATTACCACCTCTGCTGGAATGCTGACCTGCTTATAAATAGATCTAATTACTAGTACTACCCCTTCTAGATGGCTTAACTGCTATGTCCTTTGGGGAAAAAAAAATAGTACTACACACTATTTAAAATATTTTTATAATTTTTCCTCAATTTGGGAAAATATCAGTAAAAAGGATTCCTTGCTTTGCTTTGTTCATTTATTTTATTTAGGTTAGTATTATTGATGGTTTACACCTTTTAAAAGAGAACAATATTTACTTTTTTAATTTTGTTCTGCTTAATTTCTGTTTAGTCTGGTGTTTCATTGCCCTATAGATATGATAATTCCTTGCATTTGGGGCAGGTAAAATAGTCTGGCAAACTATGCTGTGAGAGACACACTATTCTAAGTCTGTTCCCCAGATTTAAAATAAAGAATAATGAGCAGTGGTTAGAAAAACTTAACTATATTACCACCTCTGCTGGAATGCTGACCTGCTTATAAACAGATCTAATTACTAGTACTACCCCTTCTAGATGGCTTAACTGCTATGTCATTTGTTGTGTAAAATTAGCATCTCAATGGTATCTTGTACATCCTGTGTTAACATTTAAAAAAAAAAAAAAAACTACTATGCTGTGAGAGACGCACTATTCTAGTATAGATATATATATATATATATATATATATATATATATATATATATATATATATATATATATAAATTATTTTTTTTTAATTATTTTTATTTTAGTTCTAATGGCTATCTGTTAAAAATGTCTGGAAAAAACTATATTTCACAGGAAATCTGTGATTACTTTAACAATTACATTCATAAATATAATGGTCCATTCCTCATCCCAGAAGCTAAAAACAACAAGTGTGAAAGTGTTTTAGATATACTAACACAGGTATTAACTCTTAAAAAGATTAATAATAATAAAAGAAAATGTATGATAGCGCAGGCAGTGATTTCAACAATAAAGGGATTAACGGACATTATTGGAGACCTGACAGAGCAAAATAAAGACCTTAAATTAAAGTTAGATAACACACAGACTGACAGAGATTGTATTAAGCTTTCTGCTTTAACTAACACCATACAGATCAGTAAATTACAATGTCAATTAAAATTAACAGAAGACAGCAGTAACGAATACTCAAACAAAATTACTGAGTTACAGATGAAAATTGAACAAAAAGAAAAAATAATTAGTGATATTTCTGGGAACAGTGCAGATAGTGACCACTTACTGCCACAAAGGAAAGAGCCAAAACAATTAGTAAAACAAGATAAAATGCAAATGGGCCCCACTAAAAACCCAAGTTCTGTTCCAATTGCCCCTGTCATAATTTCTGAGAATTTTAACAACCTGAAAGTTCCTACAGGTTTTTCAAATCAGACTAGGCCAATGACTGTAGCAGATAAAGACATTTTTGAGAAATGGTGGGGCACAATCCCCACAAACAGCTTTAATAACTTTTCACATTGGTTTCACAAGGGAACTGAAAAAGCCATAAAATTAGTTATGAGCATGCCGGAATGGACCGAATTGCTTCAAGATGCCATGGGCCCCTATGCCAACAGGTTATTAGGATTTAATTCAAGTATATGTGATCAGGCTGGCAGGATAGCTAAAACCTTTTTCAATTTTACTAGTCTAGAAAAAGAGATTAGTGAAATTACCATGAGACCACTAGATGGGCCATTTGAAGTAGCAAAAAGAGTTTTATTCTGGTGTGTGCTGCGCCAGCCACAGACCCAAATGGTCTGGGGGTCACCAGCTCACATACAGAGGGTACTTGAAGCTCACCCCAGAAAATGTCAGGAGTTTGTAAAGCTGTATGATCCAAACTCCACAAACCTACATATGGTGCTCACTAGAGCTGAGAAGTGGTGGAATTATCACCCATACACCATTAAGGCAAATTCTGCAGTGAAGCAGTCAATGGAGAATAATCTGACTATTCACAGGCAGGAATCAGAGAGGGGTAATAGAAGGAATGTTTGTGGAAATCAGAATAGTAGAGCATCAAATACAGAAAACTGGAGAGACAGGAATTTAAATGGCGATATTAACAGAGGAGAAAATTGGAGGCTGAGGTCAAATGAGATGAACAATAAGGCCAACTTAAGTTATTGGGAACTCAAACAAAAAAACAGGAGAATGAGAGATCAAATTGCGTTTCTAAAGAAGCAACTGACAGAGCTGGAGGGCTCAAATTAAATCATTCATTTTTGTTTATAAGCATATTTGTTTGCAGTACATTTGTGTAATGTGTACTTTAGTTTTAAGTTCAATTAATTTTAAGTGTTTTTCATTATTAAGTTTTAAATGCCAATATTAAGAATGTATAGTTAATTGATGCATTCTCTTTCTAAAAAAAACAATAACAGATACCTCCATTGTGATTAGTTTTGGGAAGCCACATGCAATGCCATTTCTATGTAAACTGTCTGAAGTCTTATCTTGCAGGAAGAAAACCAATGAAGATAGAAGGCTTCTCACCTTTCCTTCCAGTTTTTCCCCAATAACACATATTATAGATTGTTGTTTTTCAGGTGTCTTCAGGACTGATCTTACCATGAAGCTATGATGGTGGCGTTGGACAAATTAAATAAGTATAATGTATCACAATGGAGATGTAAAATGGTGCATTAGGCCAAAATAATTATATATATATATATAATCATATAAATCAAGCAACATAAGTTAAGTAAGGGTGCGAGTGGGATGATGCAATAACAGAGGCACTTTCCAACTTGAAGTTAATAACTGTGAATGTGGTTTCTACTGCAGATGGAGTGTTGTAGTGTGAAGTAAATATATGCCTGGTTTTAATCTTTTTTCATTCCTTTGAGGGTCTTGGAAAAAACAAAGTGGTTCAAAGAGAGAGATTTGGTAAAGCAAAAGCAAGGACCAGATGCCAAAAGATGACAACAAAGAACTTCAGTGAACCATTATAACTTTTGTTTTACAGGCACAATTCACACTTTTTTAATAAAGATTTTACTACACGCATACCCATCTAGTGTACCCACACTCACACACTCATACATGAACGTTTCCCAATATTTAAGACCATTGTATAAATGTTGCTAATGGGGTTTAGCATAGGATTTTGTGTTTCTATGTATAATTTTAAATGCATTTTTTTTAAATGAATTGTATAAAGTTAGACTAGGAATTGACAGTCCTAGGAAAGTACAGAAGAGCTCATATCGCCGAGTCTTAAGGGATGGTGGGAGAATTTCTCCTGTAAGGTTTTCGCTCCCACTGTGTTCTTCTGTACTAGTGGGTATAACTAGAAAACGGGGCAACATAGGAGAAGAAAAGTGAGGGAATGTGGTGACATTTTATAACAGGGATATTGGAATATAGCTCACAGATTTTATAACTGGCAATTCACATAGCTGGTTTATTCAAGTAGTTCTTTTGTCTAGTGTCTGTCTAGGTGGACACTCCCAATGGCCTGTGAGTGGCATTTGATAAGCCACTCCCTTTGGAATTGGGGTATAAAATACTGTAACACCAGAACCTCTGTCTCTTTTGTATCCTGCTCCTGCTAAAAGATGGATGATGTTGGACACAGAGAAACTGGCTAAGTATTTCTGGGATAATATTCTGTGTAGCAGTATTGCACAATTGGGGTTAGTGTAGAAAAGTTGCCCTGTATCTTAAAATGTGGACTGTATCTGTAAAATAGATTTATATATATACCTGTAAATATTTATCTTATTATTAACATATATTGATTCCTAAATAAACTGTTTGACAAATAATGGACGCCCTCTCATTGAGTTTATTTCACAATTTATCTGTGTTGGTTTTAGTGGTTTCACCATAGAGATTTAGTATATTATATTTAGTAGAAAGTAAAGATTATTTTAAATTAATAGATAACCACACACTGGATGTGCACAAATCACACAAATTTTAACTTATAAATACAAAATGCAAAGCGTAATTGTTTTTCGTAAAATGAGCAGAACATGGGCGTTCCATGGGTGTATATGAATATGTATCTCTACTCCCAGCGTAATTCTATAAAGATTTTTTGCACTGCAGATCTTATAGTTTTTTCTCGCCAACTAAAAGGTTATGAGCTTTTCTCAAAACAATATGAACACTTATATCCCCAAAAGAAAAACAAATGCATACTAAAATATAGGCAAATGTAAGATGCTATACGCAGAAAGCAGCATAATGTGAGTTATATTGGCAGCAGGATTTTAATTTTAAAGTGCTCCCCCTGCTTCCTGCTAACTTCGCACTAAGGAGCGAAGTTTCCCTAACCAGTGAGCTTTTAATAGGAGCCATCTCGCCACTTGCAGGGACTGCCCCTTTTTACGATCATTGCACCGGGGCAGCCCTGCGATAGCCAGCGAGAAAAATTAGGTTTGAACTGGCGAATATTATATCATCGAGCTCTAAGAGAGGGCTTTTTCTCGGATCATTTTATTATTATCGGTTCTTTGTAGAGCGCGGCAACAGATTCCACAGAGCTATAAACATAGGCAGTATACAAGGTAACATTTATAGGGCTCAAATGGGTAGAGGGCACACTGTTGTAGTTAGCTCTTATGAAGGTGATCGGCAAACAGTTGGGCTCTTAGGCTTACATGCTAAGAGGGTTCATGGCGGATAGTAATGGAGGAGAGGAACTGGTATTAGGAAAGGTTAGTTTAGGTTGTATGGATCCCTGAACAGTAGAGTCTTTAGGGAGCGCTTGAAGTTTTTAAAACTAGGGGAGAGTCTTGTGGAGCGAAGCAGAGAGTTCCACAGCTAGGGAGACCAAAGAGGACGGAGTTGCAGTAGTCAAGGCGGGAAAGGATGAGAGAGTGGATTAAAATCTTAGTTGTGTCTTGTGTAAGGAAATGTCTAATTTTAGAGATGTTTTTAAGATGTTTTGGAAGCGGCAGGATTTAGCCAAGGACTAAATATGAAGAGTCAAAGAAAAATCAGAGTCAAATGTGACCTCAAGACATCGGGCATGCGGGGTAGGGATAATGATGGAGTTTTCGACAGTTATAGAGAGATGTGGGGTGGAGATTTTAGAAGAAGGAAGGAAAATAAGGAGCTCAGTTTTGGAAAGATTTAGCTTAAGTTAGTGAGAGGACAACCAGGAAGAGATGTGAGAAAGACATGCGTGTATTGAATGTGATTTGAGTCTCCAGGTTAACGTAGAGTATGGAAAAGGTTTGTGGAAACTGAATATGAGTTTGCTATATGATAAAGATATAAGGAGTCAGTTTGTTTAATCTGATGAAGGGGTGAGATCCCCAAAACATCACAGATATGATTGTATGATTTGTACACAATAAAGCACATAAAAGTCCAGTGAGTGCATGCCTTTTTGGAACTATACATACATATATATATATATATATATATATATATATATATATATATATATATATATAAAAATTCAAATCCTTTCTTTAGACCCACCCACCAAAAGCCAAATGCCTGGGTGCAGAAATGTAGCCAATATTTCCTCCAAAGTAATGCACTCACAAGTCTTTCATCAAACAAGCAAGGTTTATTTAACGTTTTCAGAGATTATCTCTCCTTCATCAGAATAACAATTGTGTTTAAACATCACAATTAAATAGTACTCTAAATCAAACAATTAAACAAAGTGTACCTACCCCCCAGGTTAGAGTGGTGCCAAAAACAACTGTACTGGAGCGCATAATGCGTTCCACCATTCTGTGAAATCGGAAGTGCTGTGACGTCATTTCCGGTAAATAAACAAATAGGGCAAAGCAAGAAAATCGTACATTTACAAAAATGAAATAGCACAAGACTACAATAGTGCAAGCAATTTTTTTACAATGATGCTAAATAACGAAACAGTGACAAGTTAAATACAATTGTGTAGCTTTACATCACACGCCACGTGTTAGTAACCGTCATGTGTTAACATGGTTACCATCTGTCAAAATAGTGTAACACTTCACTTCTTCTTAGTGTGATTAACTAAATATAATGGAACCTCCATATCCATATTTAAAAGAATAAGAATGCAAATATGTGGTTATATTCTAAGTGTACCTATAGTACTTGTAATGTACATATCCTCTGTGCGATACTAAACCATATAACACATATCAAAACAGTAAAAGAAAACTATTTCTGCTACACATGTAGCAATAATACATATTAGTGTAATAGTAACCAGGTATTGTTGCTATTATGTATACATCTTCCTATGTAATATAACTCACTTAAAAACAATAAAATACAAATGTTAGCTAGAACTCTTCGGCGCAAGCGTCTAAAATCCTATATTTCTACAATGAAAGATAAAGAGGGGAACACTAAGACAGATAGCTTTGCCATTGCGGCAACATTCCGAAAATACTATGAAACCCTATATAACATTAAACAATCAAATGGCGTCACAGGCCTGAATCAGGGTCCACAGGATCCTCCGGATCCTTCTAATTACATTACTGAATTGAATCTCCCTCGCCTACACTCTGTAGATTCGGCCTTGCTGGATACCCCGATCACCTGTGAGGAGGTCTCGGAGGCTATCAAATGCACCCCACTAGGAAAGAGCCCGGGCCCAGATGGCTTTGGAAGTAAATATTATAAATTGTTCTCGGCTAATTTGACTCCCAACCTTGCACAGCTATTTAATATTATCGACAAGACAGGCGGCTTCTCTAAACAAATGCTGGAAGCGTATATTACAGTTCTGCCCAAGCCGGGTAAATCCCCCACGAGACCGGAAAACTTTATGCCAATTTCACTACTCAATGTGGATGTGAAACTATATGCCAAAATCCTTTCAGACAGACTTAACAAGATCTTAACTAAATTGGTTGCCCCTGATCAGGTTGGGTTTGACCCGGGGAGGGAGGCGAAGGACAATACGCTCCGTATACTTCAGTTGATTTCTCATGCCCATAATATTCAGACACCAATGATATTGGTTTCCACTGATGCCGAGAAGGCCTTTGATCGGGTCAACTGGGGCTTTCTCAGCTCAGTCTTAATGCAGATGAATATTAGTGATACCTTTATCTCAAAAATTTTCGCATTATACACTAACCCTACTGCCAGAGTGAGGGTGAATGATATCCTGTCTGAGCCATTTTCTATCACTAATGGTACAAGGCAAGGTTGTCCTTTGTCCCCAATTCTGTTTGCTTTGTCGGTTGAAGCATTGGCACATAAGATCAGGCAAAATCCCTTGATACACGGCATTCAGATAAATAACTCAGAACATAAATTAGCTTTATATGCCGATGACATCTTGTGCATGTTGTCCGATCCCAAAGACTCCCTGCCAGCGTTACTGGAGGAATTTGAGGAATATGGTAGGTTTTCCTACTTCCATCTTAACATATCTAAGTCAGAAATATTAAACATCACCACTCCCAAAAAAACCTTGCTCAAAATAAAAGCCTCTAGTCCCCTGATTATTCAACCCCACAAAATGAAATACCTGGGTATTTACCTCACGGCAGACCCCAAAGACTTGTTTTTAGCTAATTACAAACCTCTGCTGGAACAGATAACAGCTGATCTTTCCAGTTGGAGCAATAAGCAGATCTCATGGCTTGGTAGAGTCCAAGTAATTAAGATGAATATCTTACCCCGAATATTATACATTCTGCAGACTCTACCTATTCCATTGCCTAGACATTACGTTACGAAAATTAAGAACATTATAGGGCAATATATTTGGCAAAAAATTAGACCACGTATCCCAAAGAATACTATGTTCCTCCCCAGACTCAAAGGAGGACTGGGGGTACCAAACATTAAATTATATAGACAAGCAATATTGTTGCAGCGTCTAGTGGAGTGGTGCTACAATTCAGCTGACAAAAGATGGATTCAGTTGGATAGGGACATTGTGGGTTCTTAGAACATGGGCACTTGGGCATGGGTCTCTCCCAAATCAAGGCCGGCTGAGGTCTCTCATTACCCGCTCTGGCAGGAAGTGTTTACAACTTGGGATAACCTTCTCAAAATATCTACTCATATTTCCACAATACCCTCTCCAATGACACCGTACAGAAGAAACCCTGACATACCGACAATGGGCCTCCCCTCCCTAGAATGTCCCTGTCCACAAGCGCAGGAGCTGGCCATAAAAAAACATAATAGTAGGAAACAGATTGGTAAGGAGAGAAGACATCTCTGAGAGTGATGGGGGTCTTCCCCCACCATGGTTCGCATACACCCAGCTGGCACATATTATACAGACGCACAAAAAAAGAGAGGAATTTAGCAGTCCTTTGACTAGATTTGAAATCTTGTGCTCACAACAAAATCAACCTGGTCACATGATTTCAAAAATTTATAATATCCTGATATCTAAGAGTGGCACTGAGTATCCTTCTTTTACTCATAAATGGGCCAGAGACTTAGACAGAGAGATTAGCCCAAAAGAATGGGACCGAGCTCACGAAAACCATAAGATAGCTACTATCTCCTCTAATATCACGGAAATTAATTTCAAACTACTGGCGAGGTGGTACTTAACTCCACTTAGATTACAACACATATACAAGAAGTGTAGTGTAGTGGGAGATGCTGGAGGGGGTGTGGGGAGGAAGCATACTTATTACATATATGGTGGGGTTGCGGGGAACTGGGCACTTTCTGGTCGGATGTGATCAATGAAATAAACACGAAACTTAATATACAATTACAAAAAGACCCCAGCATCATTCTTTTTTTGGACTTGCCTAACATTCGAAATAGGTCTAAAAAACTTTTAATGTTCATTATGTTAAATAGTGCAAAAGCCCTTATCCCACAGAGATGGAAATCCTGTGAGATTCCAACAGTGGCCTTATGGAAAAATCAGGTCACCCTGCTTCTCCAAGTAGAAAGATATAAATATATGAAAAACGTGAACATGGAACTATATAAAGCAATAATGGAACTTTGGAGCCCTCCTCCTTTTAATCCCACAGGCTAGACCCTGATGCCATTTAAAGCAGGATCACCAGCCCTTACCCCTCCCTCTGTTATACCATTTATCCTTCATAAAAAGGTGAAGAGTCAAAAGATGGGAAAGACTTTCCTCTTTCCTCCTCCCTCCCCTCTCCCTCCCCCCCCTTTTTTTTCTCTCCCCTCTTCTACCTTTTCTTTTTTCTTTTCTTACCTTTGTACGTCTTTATGCCTTACAAGACTTTTCTTAATTTCCACCTACTTCTCATGGAGTATATTGTTTGATATACAATACTCACTAAGCACATGACAGCCAGAAAGAATATTACTAGTTTTATGTTATCTGTTACTATGTTGCTTGTTCACTTTAGAAAATTAAAAATGAGCTAAACTAGCAATGTCAGAGAGAATTGAAAAGGACTGTCTGATTGAACTTATTATTCGACTCTGAAGACACCTAATACTTAACGTAACATCTGTATTTCAACTGTTTTGTCTATTATGTTAGTCTGCTGTACTTGATAATTTTTGTATGGTCTCTCATTTCTTTGTTGTATAATATATGCTCAATGAAAACCTTTAAAACATAAAAAAAAAAGCAAAAAAAAAAACAGTCATACTTCTCTGTCTTACTAGTTATGAATATATTGAAGGGCCATGCTTTACTTAGGAACAGGTTGTGGTGAGAGGACTCTGAGGAACATGCAAATAGTAAGAAAATTTGTACAGACATAAGTGGCTATCAGTGTCCATCTTTATAAACACCCTTTGTGGCCAATTAGTGGCTTACTGGACATAGCCTAATATAATACCACTTTGTCTCCAGTATCAGAGGCAAGGACTGTTGGAAATATCCGGTCCTCCCTGCCTGGGCACTGAAATAGGAATCTGTCGCCTATGTTGTTACTTTGAGAACACACCTTATATGACAAGTGCGACTCTGCTTCTTAAGCATGGTTTCTTCTCAAGATACTCCCTCAGTGTGACATATACTTCACTAAGGGATATGCCAGGTTCTATGCTTTGTCGGACACCTACTGTTGCCAGGCGTGTCAACGTGCATGAGTGACCTTCAACAGTGATGCGTTCCTTTGGCAGTGATTGGGGCAATATCTGCTCCAAATACATGCCAATCCAAGATACATGGAGGGCAGAAATGCCATACAGTGTCGGCATACCATCCCCTTCCCATAGTGGACGTACAATCCTGTGAATTGCAGCCCAGTTATGTATCACCCAACTGACTAAATCAGTAGTTTAAAATCCGGTGTTGAATTGAATCCCCCCGGATATACCTGTATAGTGCCCAGTCTATAGATCCACTGAGCCTTGCAAATCAACAAAGCCTTATTCCTATCACCACCCCTGTCCAACTTGGGTATGTGATCTATAAGCACATATCTTATAGACGAAACAGGGTGTGACATTTAAGCCCAATGCCTGGCAACTGGTTGCTCGAATTCGCATTTTTCTAGTGCCTGTCGCATGGCCAACCTATGGTTTACCATGCGTTCTCGTAATGTCCCTTGGGTTTTGCCAACATAAAAGCTGGAACACGGGCAAAATAGCAAGTAGACAACGTCCAAGGTGTTGCATTAAAGGGAGTACCTTATAGTGAATAATTTGTTGGTGTGAGGATGATGAAATGTGTTAGTTGCAATAAGAACATTGCACGTTGTGCATCCAAGGCATTTGTAGGAGCCCTTGATATTCACCTTAGGTCTAGTTGTGTAGCTTTGTTTTGGATCAGTTTTGACCAATAGATCACGTAAGTTGACCCCTCTTTTGTACCCCACAATGGGTGTCAAGCTCTGTGCAAACTTCCGTTTAGGATCTGATGTTACTATAGGCCAGTGTGATCTCAGGATCTTACCCACATTGGTGGTATTAGGTGAGAAGGTGAGATTAGGTGAAAAAATAGCTTTGTGTAAATTGAGGTCTTCATGGGTATAAAATGTTTTTCAGATGTTATTTTGGAGGACTGTGAAGATTAGAGGGTCAAAATATTAAATACAAAATACATATATAAAAGTACTGATCAAAACTATAAAAGACTACTTTTATACATGTTTAAATAACCATTTTAATTTTATACAGCTACTCAGATTGCCTATTACTGCCATATATGTATATATGAGGGGAAATCTAGAGTATATTTAGGACATGCAAAGGGTTAGTACTTTCAATTGCTTCTCTTAAAGGGACAAAGGCGAATTAAACTTAAACAAATTGTAAATGCAAGCGCTTTTGAAACACTAGGCTGTATCTCTGCAATAAATAAAAGGGACCTTAATCCATGATGTTTAATTAAATCTACAATAAATCGTACCTTTAATTTTATACACACCAGTAACAGCACAAAGCCAGGCACATTTTATGCCTGCAGGGCACTTAATCATTGACCCTCTACACCTGGTAGAGCAAGATGAAATCTTATGTCCATAACAACAGCTGACAAAAAGCTGAATTTTTAAAACAAACTCAGTGTAACATTATTGTTATTTGCCTCCCTTTTACTTCAGTTGGCGCCAAAAACGTCCCACTTATGTAATTTGGCTAGCACAAAATGAAAATCTGACTTCTTTGTAAAGTCCAGATGGTGTTTACTTTTTGGCAACTATTTTAACTCCTATCGACTAGCCAAAAATAATGAGCCACATCAATTCACACCCTGTCTACATTGGTAAATCCATCTTCAAGATCCACCAATAATATTTGTAGCTATGTTTTTCCTTATAATAATGTATTTATTTGTTATGTATCTTTTTATTCTTTTTTAAGTAGAATACTTTGCAAGAACACAGGAGGTAAACTCATATCAAAACACCATACATGAGAAAATAATACAACCAACCTCCAGTTACAGACTTTCCCTTCATAAAAAAAAAAGAGTCAGCTCATGGAACTTACTACACTTATTGTATTACTATATCAATAGGAAAGAATAATATAAACAATGATTTTGGCCTCTCTTGGACCAAGAAAAGAAAATAATGTGGAATTATTATCAAAGTAACAATATAGTTACATGACATACAATATTGTTTAAGATGCAACTGGGATATGACACTCTGAAGCTATGTATATTTGTGAGTTGCACTATAGGCATTGTCATGAGATGCAGGACATATGCAGGACACAGCAATGATGGTACAACTCTATTTTATTACAGAGCACAGAAACATACATCTAGTCAGGTTGATTTCACTAACTAACTGCGACACAGACTACCGGACCTAAGACCCGCCCCCAAACTAGTGACATCACTTCCTGCTCTCATCACATCTTCCCCCTTTTCAAAGGGCGAAGCATACATTTAAATTTAACAAATAACAGGGTATACAAAGAGCATACAACAATATTTTTGAACAGTATATAGCAAATTGGTTACAGAAAAATAAACAACAATAATTACATCCTGACTTGGACATCGGGGTAGACTACCCTAATCCACAGTGACCATGGGATTATTTTGCCCATACTTCCTGTCACTGTTCTAGCTAAAGTCAGTCCCTATATCCGGCCGGAAGTTTCACCACTCTTCCGCTTGATGTAACTTTGCATGAACTGTCCTCTGATACAGAAGATGGTGAATAAGAGTCTGTTGGAGGCAAAGACATATCCCCGCTGTGATCTTGCTGAGGGGAAGGCACTTCTCTTAGAACAGGGGATCCCACCGGCGGTGGTACTGAGGCATCCAGTTACAGACTCTCAGGTACAGGCTGAAGATGTCTTCGGTTACGGCGTGTAAGCGTCCCTCCATCAGTAAGGACTGCATAAGACCTTGGTTCTGGAGAGTGTCCAATTACCGTAGCAGGCGTCTTCCATTTCTTCTCATCATCCAGTTTAATTCTGACACTTTGCCCTGCATTTAGTTCCTGTAAGGGCTTGACAGAATGTCTCCTGTCGTAGAAGAAACAATGGCCCTTTTTGGCCTCTTCATCCCTCCTAAGGACTTCGTCCCGAGGAACAGAGCCAGTCGGCTTGAAGACACCCACTGAGAGTAAAGTGGTGCGAATCTGGCGTCCTAGCATCAGCTGTGCCGAGCTAAACCCGGTGGTTTGAATGGGCGTCGCCCTGTATGACAAGAGGGCTAGGTATGGCTCAGATTGCTTTAAAATGAACTTTGTTGTTTGAACTGCCCTTTCAGCCATTCCGTTGGCCTGCGGGTAATGTGGACTTGATGTGGAATGTACAAAGTCATATTCCCTGCTGAAAGCACTGAACTCTGTAGAAACTGCATGCCAATATCACTCACCAGCTCCATTGGAATGCCCCACTGGTCGAACAAGCTCTTCAGACGAATGATAACGGCTTGACTTGTGATATCATTCAAAGGTGCAATTTCAAAATACCTGGAATAGTACTCGATCACAACAAGGAACTTTTTCCCGTGCAGTTCACACAAATCAGCAGCTATTTTCTGCCACGGCCCCGCAGGCAGCGGAGTAGACATCAAGGGCTCCCTTCTCTGAGTAGGCACATTTAGACTCGTGATTTGCAATGTTTGAGCTGATCCCAGGCCACCACACAGCTGTAGCTGCCCTTTCTCTGCACTTTGTAAGGCCTAAGTGGCCATCGTGAATCCTGTTTAACAACTCCTTCCTCATGCTGACAGGAATAACAATGCAGTCTTGGAACAGCACCAACCCCTCCAGCTTTGTGAGCTGCGACCTCTCTGACTGGTAAGAACTTAGACATCCAGGCTGCCCGGCTCTCGGGCCAGCCTTCTTTTATGTACTTTATAACCTCATGCAGATCTGTGTCCAAATATGCCTCTTTCTTTATTTCTTCCAGTTTCCTTGAAGAAATGGACTTTGAGGCCAGAACTGAATCAACATACACTTTCACATCAGATTCGGTTGAGGATTCTTCAGCAGCAGCCAGCAGGAGCCTGGATAGTGTATCTGCCACAACCAGTTGTTTCGCCAACACATGCACTGCCTGAACATTGAACCTGAGTAATCTCATTAAAAGTCTCTGGCATCTTAAGGGTGTTTTGTCGCTATCATAAGAGTTGATTAGAGGGACTAGCGGTTTATGGTCAGTCTCCAGACTAAATTTCTCTAAACCCACTAGATAACGCTGAAAGAGCTCACAGGCCCAAACTGCAGCCAGGCACTCTTTCTCAATTTGAGCGTATTTTGACTCAGCAGCCGTCAGTGTGCAGGAACAGTAGACGATGGGCTGTAGTTTATTTCCATTTAACTGCAGGAGAGCAGCCCCCAACCCATAACTGCTTGCATCAGCACTAACCACAGTCTTTTTGGAAGGGTCGTAGAACCCCAGCACTGGGGCAGACCCCAGCAGGGACTTGGCCTGCATAGAAGATTTTTCTTGTGAAGGTCCCCAGACCCAGGCAACGTCTTTCTTTAGCAACGTGATAGGGTGTAGAACTGTTGATAAATCTGGAAGAAACTTGCCCACATAATTTACAAGGCCCAATATCTGTCTCAGCTCATGTACATCAGAAGGACTTTTCATCTGTTCAATAGCACAAATTTTCTCGGCATCTGGCTTGATGCCATCCCCATTGATGATATGCCCAAAGTAACATAATTCAGTTTTCCTAAAATGGCATTTTTCTTTATTTAACTTCAGCCCAGACTCTTTGATAGCCTGCAGCACACAACTTAAACGCTGATCATGCTCCTCCACTGTAGACCCATACACTAGAATGTCGTCCATGACGACTGCCGTGCCCACGTGGTCACTTAGGAGAGAACTAATTTCCCTTTGAAAAAATTCTGGGGCAGAGGATATCCTGAAGGGGAGTCTGCAGAAGCAAAACCGACCTACCGGTGTAATAAAGGTAGTCAGTTTGCGACACTTTGGATCCAGGGGGATCTGCCAAAAGCCGCTAGAAGCATCTAATGTAGAAAAGAACTTCGCCCCAGCCAACTTTGGAGCTATGTCTTCTAATGTCGGCAGAACAAATCTCTCTCTCTCTTCACTGCCTCATTCAACCTTTTCAGGTCCACACAGATGCGCACCTTTCCATTTTTCTTTGCAACAGGAACAATGGGGGCACACCAGTCAGTTGCTTCAACAACCTCTTCAATAACCCCCATAGACTTCATGCGCATAAGCTCCTTCTCCACTTGAGGCATGAGCGGGAACGGAATTCTACGGGGAGTAGAAATAATGTATGGGACTGCGTCACTTTTAAGTGCTATACGGACTGGCTTGCAATTCAGTAGGCCCAATTCACCATATCTTCAGAGATCTCATTCACTCTGGCCAGTAGGCCCAAGTCACAGGCTGCTTTTCTGCTCAATAAATTGCTAACACACTGACCTCGAATCACATGCACCCACATGGTGAATTTCCTTTGCTTGTACTCACAGCTGGCAAGAAATTTCCCCGCACAATCAATGCGGCCACCAGGACTATGGACATTTGTAGTAACCTTCGCCAGCTGGGGCTGTCGAGGCAGTTTCATAAACGCAGCGAGAGACATTACAGTGATATCTGCTCCTGTGTCAATCTTAAAATCAACTTTGGCTCCCATTACAGTAAAAGTAACCTTCCAATCTTCCTCTGAGCTTGGCCGTTCCACAAAAGACCCCACAAAAGACACTTCCTGACCCTCCTGGTCACTGTCCACCTGCATCTCCTTAATGTATTCAGTTTTACACACCACTTCAAAATGGCCCATTCTGTTACATTTTTGGCATCTTTTATCTCTGGCCGGGCATATAACACTCTAATCATGGGCACGGTAGCACCGTGTGCATCGGGCATGCTGCGCCCATCCACTTCTAGGTCTATCCATTATTTTAGATCTACCGCTCACACTGTGCCTTTCACTAGCAGTTTTCCTGGACTGTTGCACTTCATCCACAATACTCTCAGACCTCAGATCAGCACTTTGCTTTTTCACCAGTTCATTCTGGCGGGCCATCCTAATAGCCCCATCTAATGTTAAATCAGGCTCTAACTGCAGCTTCAGTGAGACTTCAGCATCTGCAATTCCAATAACTATTCTGTCTCTGATTTGCTCTTCTTTAGCAACACCAAACTCACAGAATTCAGCTAGTTCATACAGGCTGCGCAAAAATGACTCCACAGATTCTCCCACATGCTGATTACGTTTGTGAAAGCAAGATCTCTCATGAATCACATTTCTTTTGGGCACAAAGTGGGCACTGAGTTTATCCATAACTATATAAAAGTTAAATTCTTCCCCTTCTTGGAAAGTAAAAGCATTGAACACTGGCTCCACATCTTTCCCCATAGAGTATAAAAGAGAATTAACTTGTACTTCACCACTCTCCTTGTTCAGCTCAGGCTGAGAGATGTCAAAAGGCTCAGGTGGGGCAAACTTTGATATCGTCATCGATCAGGAACAGAAGCGCAGGCAAGAACTTCTGACACCAATTCATGAGATGCAGGACATATGCAGGACACAGCAATAATGGTACAACTCTATTTTATTACAGAGCACAGAAACATACATCTAGTCAGGTTGATTTCACTAACTAACTGCGACACAGACTACCGGACCTAAGACCCGCCCCCAAACTAGTGACATCACTTCCTGCTCTCATCACAGGCATATTTGTCTTTGAACTAAATGCAAGCAACTGTAGTATTTTTTTTCTTTAAACTTTATTTATAGTACTAAAGATCCATCACATACACAATAAACATACTAACAGCATTAAAATAATCTATCATAAAGTGATTACTGTAGCGCTACTAAATAATACAGATAAAATGTCTGAGTAAAGTATAGGTTTATCTGCTCACCATGCAGAGGTGAGGATCTACTTTTCATATTTATATAATAAAACAATAATAAATTATAAAACAAACAATATTCAAACTAAATATGTGGTAACAACAATGTATCAGTTATAAAGAATGATCTGCTGTTTAGAATGATAGTCAAAGTATTAGCTGGTCCGTACATATCCAAATTATAGCATTAACCTGTATTGGTTAGAAAAGGAAGTTGAAGAAAGCACACTCTGTGAGTAAACTTGATCGATTGGTTGTGTACGACAAATTACAAATAACCTTAAAAGGACATAAAACCCAATTTTTTTCTTTTATGATTTATAAAGAGCATGCAATTTTAAGCAATTTTCTAAATTACTTCTATATTCTAATTTGCTTTATTCTCTTGATATACTTTGCTGAAAATCATATCTAGATAGGCTCAGTAGCTGCTGATTGGTGGCTGCATATAGATGCCTCGTGTGATTGGCTCACCCATGTGCATTATATTTCTTCAACAAAGGTTATCTAAATAATGAAGCAAATTAGATAATAGAAGTAAAGGGGAATGTGGTTTAAAATGGTATGTTTTATCTAAATTATGAAAGAAAATTCTTGGGTTTAATATCCCTTTAAACAAAAACCTAACATTAACGTGCGCGATAGCGCAAGGCCTGCAGGTTTAAGTAATTCCTCACCACATACACAATGACCCTGTTAAGTAAATTAGTATGGCATCAGTTTCTCCTTTGTAGACTATGCAAAAAGAAAGTGTGGTACCAGCCCATGTGAGAGTAGGGGAAGATGAGGGAGAGAAAGGAAATCCCTCCAGTATTTGCTGGAGGCTTGTTCACTCCTTGCTGCTGGTGTTTTTGGGAGATTCCAGACAAGATGAGAGGCCCATTCCCCTAGGTCCCGCATCCCATATTTTAGCTGTTGAGGTTTAGAGGCCTATTTATCAAGCCGTCAACTATGCTGCATTCGCCGGCACCAATTCGCTCACCGCGGACCTGAATACGGTCTCCATATTTATAAAAAAGCTGGCAAAAAGCCGTGTACCAAGTACGGGGCGATGAGCAGCAGACTGTTGTTAACTAACAGTCATCGATCTCGCTGCTATTCGGCTTTTTACCAACTTTATTTATACCCTGTCACTAAACACCGCCATTATACGAAAATGTTTAACCCCTATCCCGCCACAACTTTAATAAAGCTATTAACCCCTTTCCCGCCGCTCCCGGACAGCACCGCCACTAAATAAATGTATTAACACCTATCCCGCCCCTCCCGGACCCCACCGCCAATAAATAAATGTATTAACCCCTTTACCCCCTGTCCTCCCACATCACTACCACTTACTAAACCTATTAACCCCTAAACCACCAGCCCCCCACATCGCCATAAACTAAATTAATCTATTAACCCCTAAACCTAACAACCCGCTAACTTTACATTAAAATTACCTCATCCGTTATATTATAATAAATTAAAACTTACCTTTAGAATTAAAATAAACTATATTAAACTATTAATTAGCCTACCCTAACTATTATACTAAAAATACATTAAACTATATTAAACTATTAATTAACCTACCCTAACTATTATACTAAAATTACATTAAACTACCAATTAAATTAACTATATTACATATTTAAAAACCTAACCCTACTCAAATTATTTAAATCTATAATTAAAAATTACTAAATTACAAAAAATAAAGTCTAAGTTACAAAAAACAAACAAACCACAGTATCAAAAATAAAAATGAATTACACCTAATCTAATAGCCCTATCAAAATAAAAAAGATCCCCCAAAATAAAAAAAACATAGCCTACAATAAACTACCAATGGCCCTTAAAAGGGCCTTTTGTGGGGCATTGCCCTAAAGAAATCAGCTGTTTTACCTGAAAAAAAAAATACAAACACCCCCCAACAGTAAAACTCACCACCCACACAACCAACCCCCCCAAATAAAAACCCTATCTTAAAAATGTAAGCTCCCCATTGCCCTGAAAAGGGCATTTGTATGGGCATTGCCCTTAAAAGGGCATTTAGCTCTTTTACTGCCCAGACCCTACTCTAAAAATAAAACCTACCCAATAAACCCTTAAATAAACCTAACACTAACCGCCGACGATCCACTTACAGTTTTCGAAGACCGGACATCCATCCTCATCCAAGCGACAGAAGTCCTCATCAAAGCCAGCAGAAGTATTCATCCAAGCGGGCCGAAGTCCTCATCGAAGCCGGCAGAAGTCTTCATCCAGACGGCATCTTCTATCTTCATCCATCCGGCACAGAGCAGATCCATCTTCAAGACATCCGGCGTGGAGCATCTTCTTCTTCCGATGGTCAACGTAGAATGAAGTTTTCCTTTAAGGTACGTCATCCAAGATGGCATCCCTTACATTCCGATTAACTGAAAGGATTCTATCAGCCAATAGGAATTAAAGGGGAAAAAATCCTATTGGCTGTTGCAATCAGCCAATAGGATTGAGCTTGCATTCTATTGGCTATTCCAATCAGCCAATAGAATGCAAGCTCAATCCTATTGGCTGATTGAATCATTGATAGTGTGTTGAACTAATTGCTGTTATTAACTAGCAGCTACACTGACAGTGACAAGTAGCAACAAATATAACACCAATATAAAGGTTAAACTGGTACAGCAAGTATATGACCCAATAACACCAATAATAATACCAGAGTAATTAAACTCTGATTACAATCTGAACCAGAGTGACATCTTAACCCCACTGAGATGTCCAGCAACCAGTCTCACTTAGTATATAACCCAACAATACTATTAATAATACCCAAGTAATCAAACTTTGATTCAAATTCTGAACCAGAGTGACAGCCTTACCTTCAGTAAAAAAGAAGATGCTTCTAGAATCGGATTCACTGCTATTCCCCAGAAAGCACTGGTGCAACAAACATCCCAACTATATGCTAAACTGGTCAAATTAAAGAAAAAAGAACAGGATCTAATTTTGCACATCTCCTACTTGTCTGAATACCACCGGAAAAAAATATATACTGCAGGGATTCAGGATAACGAACACCCCCACCATAGGGGGGAATAATCCTAGATTCTGTATTAAATGGTTGTAACATTTTAAATAAATGTTCACTGGATTTAATATTGCTGGTGATAGAAGAAGTTACAAGACTATTAGAGATCAATAGAACAGAAGTGAAAAGGTATGAAGAAACACACTTGGAAAAATTGGAAGCTGAGAAAGACAAAAATTGGATCAATAAACTGAAAGAAGAAGTGGATAAGTGTGAGTCTTAACTTATTACCTTCAAAAACAGAAAACTTGAGGATGTCACTAATGACTATAAAAACAAGATGGTATATAGGTGGCAATTAAGCCCTGAGGAACGAACACAATACCGCATGAATAGACCATGGAGACAGAGATATACCAGGAAAAGACCAATGGGCACTGTGGATACCTCGGGTAATAGTTCAGACTCTGACAACATCAATACAACTACAACCCTACAGGATACTAACAGACCAGGAATGATTGATTACTAGTTCAAAAAATGAGGAAGGCAGAGGAGGTATACCAGGAGGAGGGGTACCGGCAGACCCCCAAGATAATTCCAGAGGGGGAACAGGACACAAACCTGATTATAAATCTTAGTTATCATGTTTTAACCAGTGACAAAATAAATGTTCTCAATAAAGGACTCTCTTTTATACCTTCCACAAAAGTAGATTAATTCGACCTCTATGTGCATATACAAAAATTCACTAGAAAATTATGATTAAAATAATTCTTTAAGGATCAAAGTGGACCTGGTGAAGAGACTACATTTAAGAAGATCCCCAGAGCAACAACGCATCAATAAAAACATTTTCTCATTTAATGGTACAAAAAACAACAGATACTAACACATAGACCTAGATTTGGAGTTTGGCGTTAGCCGTGAAAGCCAGCGTTAGAGGCTCCTAACGCTGGTTTTTAGGCTACCGCCGGTATTTGGAGTCACGACTTTTCCATACCGCAGATCCCCTTACGTCAATTGCGTATCCTATCTTTTCAATGGGATTTTTCTAACTCCGGTATTTAGAGTCGTTTCTGAAGTGAGCGTTAGACATCTAACGACAAAACTCCAGCCGCAGGAAAAAAGTCAGTAGTTAAGAGCTTTCTGGGCTAACGCCGGTTTCTAAAGCTCTTAACTACTGTACTCTAAAGTACACTAACACCCATAAACTACCTATGTTCCCCTAAACCGAGGTCCCCCCACATCGCCGACACTCGAATACATTTTTTTAATCCCTAATCTGCCGACCGCCACCTACGTTATCCTTATGTACCCCTAATCTGCTCCCCCTAACACCGCCGACCCCTGTATTATATTTATTAACCCCTAATCTGCCCCCCTCAACGTTGCCTCCATCTGCCTACACTTATTAACCCCTAATCTGCCTACCGCAAAGCGTCGCCACCTACGTTATCCTTATGTACCCCTAATCTGCTGCCCCTAACACCGCCGACCCCTATATTATATTTATTAACCCCTAATCTGCCCCCCACAACGTTGCCTCCTCCTGCCTACACTTATTAACCCCTAATCTGCCGAGCGGACCTGAGCGCTACTATAATAAAGTTATTAACCCCTAATCCGCATCACTAACCCTATAATAAATAGTATTAACCCCTAATCTGCCCTCCCTAACATCGCCGACACCTAACTTCAATTATTAACCCCTAATCTGCCGACTGGAGCTCACCGCTACTCTAATAAATGTATTAACCCCTAAAGCTAAGTCTAACCCTAACACTAACACCCCCCTAAGTTAAATATAATTTACATCTAACAAAATTAATTAACTCTTATTAAATAAATTATTCCTATTTAAAGATAAATACTTACCTGTAAAATAAATCCTAATATAGCTACAATATAAATTATAATTATATTATAGCTATTTTAGGATTAATATTTATTTTACAGGTAACTTTGTATTTATTTTAACCAGGTACAATAGCTATTAAATAGTTAAGAACTATTTAATAGCTAAAATAGTTAAAATAATTACAAAATTACCTGTAAAATAAATACTAACCTAAGTTACAATTAAACCTAACACTACACTATCAATAAATTAATTAAATAAAATACATACAATTACCTACAATTAACCTAACACTACACTATCAATAAATTAATTAAATACAATTCCTACAAATAAATACAATTAAATAAACTAGCTAAAGTACAAAAAATAAAAAAGAACTAAGTTACAAAAAATAAAAAAATATTTACAAACATAAGAAAAATATTACAACAATTTTAAACTAATTACACCTACTCTAAGCCCCCTAATAAAACAACAAAGCCCCCAAAATAAAAAAATGCCCTACCCTATTCTAAATTACCAAAGTTAAAAGCTCTTTTACCTTACCAGCCCTGAACAGGGCCCTTTGCGGGGCATGCCCCAAGAAGTTCAGCTCTTTTGCCTGTAAAAAAAAACATACAATACCCCCCCCAACATTACAACCCACCACCCACATACCCCTAATCTAACCCAAACCCCCTTAAATAAACCTAACACTAAGCCCCTGAAGATCATCCTACCTTGTCTTCACCTCACCGGGTATCACCGATCCGTCCTGGCTCCGATATCTTCATCCAACCCAAGCGGGGGCTAGACATCCACTGAAGAAGTCCAGAAGAGGCTCCAAAGTCTTCATCCTATCCGGGAAGAAGAGGCGATCCGGACCGGCAACCATCTTGATCCAAGCGGCATCTTCTATCTTCATCCGATGACGACCGGCTCCATCCTGAAGACCTCCACCGCGGACCCATCTTCTTCCGGCGACGTCCAACTGAAGAATGACGGTTCCTTTAAGGGACGTCATCCAAGATGGCGTCCCTCGAATTCCGATTGGCTGATAGGATTCTATCAGCCAATCGGAATTAAGGTAGGAATATTCTGATTGGCTGATGGAATCAGCCAATCAGAATCAAGTTCAATCCGATTGGCTGATCCAATCAGCCAATCAGATTGAGCTCGCATTCTATTGGCTGTTCCGATCAGCCAATAGAATGCGAGCTCAATCTGATTGGCTGATTGGATCAGCCAATCGGATTGAACTTGATTCTGATTGGCTGATTCCATCAGCCAATCAGAATATTCCTACCTTAATTCCGATTGGCTGATAGAATCCTATCAGCCAATCGGAATTCGAGGGACGCCATCTTGGATGACGTCCCTTAAAGGAACCGTCATTCTTCAGTTGGACGTTGCCGGAAGAAGATGGGTCCGCGGTGGAGGTCTTCAGGATGGAGCCGGTCGTCATCGGATGAAGATAGAAGATGCAGCTTGGATCAAGATGGTTGCCGGTCCGGATCGCCTCTTCTTCCCGGATAGGATGAAGACTTTGGAGCCTCTTCTGGACCTCTTCAGCCACCGGATGATGGATCGCCAACCCCCGCTTGGGTTGGATGAAGATTTTGGAGCCAGGACGGATCGGTGATACCTGGTGAGGTGAAGACAAGGTAGGATGATCTTCAGGGGCTTAGTGTTAGGTTTATTTAAGGGGGTTTGGGTTAGATTAGGGGTATGTGGGTGGTGGGTTGTAATGTTGGGGGGGGTATTGTATGTTTTTTTTTACAGGCAAAAGAGCTGAACTTCTTGGGGCATGCCCCGCAAAGGGCCCTGTTCAGGGCTGGTAAGGTAAAAGAGCTTTTAACTTTAGTAATTGAGAATAGGGTAGGGCATTTTTTATTTTGGGGGGCTTTGTTGTTTTATTAGGGGGCTTAGAGTAGGTGTAATTAGTTTAAAATTGTTGTAATATTTTTCTTATGTTTGTAAATATTTTTTTATTTTTTGTAACTTAGTTCTTTTTTATTTTTTGTACTTTAGCTAGTTTATTTAATTGTATTTATTTGTAGGAATTGTATTTAATTAATTTATTGATAGTGTAGTGTTAGGTTAATTGTAGGTAATTGTAGGTAGTTTATTTAATTAATTTATTGATAGTGTAGTATTAGGTTTAATTGTAACTTAGGTTAGTATTTATTTTACAGGTAATTTTGTAATTATTTTAACTATTTTAGCTATTAAATAGTTCTTAACTATTTAATAGCTATTGTACCTGGTTAAAATAAATACAAAGTTACCTGTAAAATAAATATTAATCCTAAAATAGCTATAATATAATTATAATTTATATTGTAGCTATATTAGGATTTATTTTACAGGTAAGTATTTATCTTTAAATAGGAATAATTTATTTAATAATAGTTAATTAATTTCGTTAGATGTAAATTATATTTAACTTAGGGGGGTGTTAGTGTTAGGGTTAGACTTAGCTTTAGGGGTTAATACATTTATTAGAATAGCGGTGAGCTCCGGTCGGCAGATTAGGGGTTAATAAGTGTAGGTAGGTGGAGGCGACGTTGTGGGGGGCAGATTAGGGGTTAATAAATATAATACAGGGGTCGGCGGTGTTAGGGGCAGCAGATTAGGGGTACATAAGGATAACGTAGGTGGCGGCGCTTTGCGGTCGGCAGATTAGGGGTTAATTATTGTAGGCAGCTGGCTGCGACGTTGTGGGGGGCAGATTAGGGGTTAATAAATATAATATAGGGGTCGGCGGTGTTAGGGGCAGCAGATTAGAGGTACATAGGGATAATGTAAGTAGCGGCGGTTTACGGAGCGGCAGATTAGGGGTTAAAAATAAAATGCAGGTGTCAGCGATAGCGGGGGCGGCAGATTAGGGGTTAATAAATGTAAGGTTAGGGGTGTTTAGACTCGGGGTACATGTTAGAGTGTTAGGTGCAGGCGTAGGAAGAGTTTCCCCATAGCAAACAATGGGGCTGCGTTAAGAGCTGAACGCTGCTTTTTTGCAGGTGTTAGGTTTTTTTTCAGCTCAAACAGCCCCATTGTTTCCTATGGGGGAATCGTGCACGAGCTCGTTTTTTAGGCTGGCCGCGTCCGTAAGCAACTCTGGTATTGAGAGTTGAAGCTGCGTTAAAAATACTCTACGCTCCTTTTTTGGAGCCTAACGCAGCCTTTATGTGGACTCTCAATACCAGAGTTATTTTTATGGTGCGGCCAGAAAAAAGCCGGCGTTAGTTTTTAGGGTCGTTACCGACAAAACTCCAAATCTAGCCGTAAGACTAGAAACTATAGAAACAACTTCTCTAGAAGAGAAAGAGAAGCTATAAAGACCTTACAGAGCGATAATACAATAGTTCTGCATGAAGCAGACAAGGGAGGAGCAATTGTTCTGTTAAACTACAGAGATTATCTGGATGAAGTAATGCGGCAGCTGAATGATCATACTACATATAAACGACTGAGGGGAGACCCCACCATGAAATTTAAGAAACAATTGGATGATCTAACCAATGAACTGTTGGCAAGTAACTATATTGACGCAGATCTAAGGGCCTATATGGTAACTGACTTTCCAAGAATACCTGTTCTATATATGCTACCAAAGGTACACAAGAGTTTAGAAACACTGCCAGGCAGACCGATTGTTTCTGCAATAGGCTCACTACTTCAGCCTATAGCAACATATATAGACAGGGTACTATAGCCTTTAGTACGGAGCACCACATAATTTCTCTTGGATTCCACAAGCATGATACAGCTCTTACTGAAACAGCCAGAACAGAAGTGGATGATTAATTGATATTGGCTACATTGGATGTTACATCTCTGTATACCTTTATCCCTCATAAAGAGGGGATAAGGGCTGCCATCTGAGAAGTTATCCATATATAGGACCTGCTACTGATGTATTGATAGAACTACTCAGAGTTTGTTTGGAACTCAATTATTTCCGTTTCGAGAGAGACTACTATCTGCAAATTGCTGGGACGACTATGGGGTCCAATGTGGCCCCAGCCTATGCGAATTTGTTCATGGCAGAGCTAGAGACCACAGGTACTGACCGATTGCAGGATAAAAGGATAATACTGTTCCGTAGATACATCGACAATCTGTTCCTATTGTGGAAAGGAACAGAGGAGGGGCTTCGACAATGGACAGAAGAATTGAACAATATACATCCAACAGTGAAATTCAAACTATCATATAATAAAAATACTGTGGACTTTTTGGATCTTCGGATCTATAAACAGAACAACAGGATTTGTACTTCACTCTACACAAAGACCACAGATAAGAATTCAGTGTGACATGCTACAAGCTGCCACCCCGAGTCTAAAAAGAGCATTACCAGTATCCCAGTATAAAGGAACGATTAGAAACAACACAGACTCCAACTTGAAGAATAAACAGCTATTGGAAATGGAAGATAAATTTGTCACAAGAGGCTACCAGAAGGGCTTACTGAAAGAGTGCAAGGAGAAAATACTGCACCTCACACAGGAGGAAGCTTTGAAACCCTGAGAACATTCCAATGATGACAATAGAATGACTTTTATCACTACCTTTACCTTGGGAAAAATGATTTTATAAAGACTATTGGACCTTACTAACCACAGATAAGGAACTACCTCTTCAAAGAATGGATCCACCTAGAGTGGGATACCGGAGGGCCCATTCCCTGAGAGATACACTAATTAAAACTGATCCTAGAAATTGTTATATCAAGAATACATGGTTACAGAATAAACCAGGCTACTATAGATGCCTGGGCTGCATCACATGTGGTGGACTAACAACGGGCAATAGCTTCAACCATCCATATGGCACGAAAAGATCTCCAATAAAATATAGTCACATGTACGACCAACTTCATCGTATATCTACTCCACTGCATTTGTGGTCTATTTTATGTAGGTAAGACCGTTGATGACCTTAGGACAAGGATGGTGAATCACCGGTCTGCAATCAGAAAAGCGGTTGACAAGGGAGATTCTGATCAGCCGGTGGCGAGGCACTTCACCCAAGCAAAACACAGTACTAAGGATCTGAAATACATAATAATAGATCATGTACCTCCTCTAACACAAGGTGGGGACAGAGCAAAGTTACTACTGCAACGGGAAGCTAGATGGATACATACCCTGGGCACCATGACACCACAGGGATTGAATGTACATTTGGACTGGCATTGTTTTTTATAAAAGCTATCTAGTTAGGCAGCTTTAAAGTATCATTTACAATATATTGCATAATGTTAAATAATACTATAATTAATGTAGATATTTTGTACAATTTAAAGCTCTGTGTCTATGCACAAATCCTGCAAGTACCATATCTATAGATTGCTCTTTTCCCCATATATTATGTTTATTTTCCATAAACATATACTAGGCTTATCCTCACCCATGAACTACGTATAGAATCCCCTTTAGGATAACCTGTTTACTGTGTAACATTTTTGCTTAATAAGTTTTATGCTACATTTTGCCATATTGTAATCACTTGTGTTGTTTTCTCTTAGGCGCTGCTGACTTAGCGTCCGGTTGCTATAGTTACGGATATTGCGTAACGCAACCTGTGGGGGAGGATCCACTTCTGGGAACGCCGTCTGCAGCGCCGCTCTGGGTTACCAAGGGTTTGTTATATACTGGGTGAGTACACTATTGGATGTGGTATGCATGTTTGAAAACGCAGGCAACCCTGAAATGTCACAAATTAAAATTGTCTTTTTGACAGATAAGAACCAGTGAGTGCCTTCTTTCTACGATGCTATATATATATATATATATATAAATATATATATATATATATATATTATATATATATAGTTCAGGAACAAAAGTTGCACTCTCAGGAATTTCACTCAAAAAAGTGTCAGCTATATTAGATGACGTTTCAGAGACTAACCGTTAGGGCTGCACGATTAACCGCACAGATTAACCGCACATGCAGTTTTAAACCGCGATTCATCGCCGTGGTTTAAAAACCGCGAGAGTACGCGATTTTCTGGAAAAAAAACATTCTTTAATCTTAATGAAAACGGAGGTGGAGAGGGAGGATGAGAGGCGGACCAGGGTGCGGCCGTGGGCGGACCTAAGAATGCCCACGAAACGGCCATTTTTGCAGAGCAAACTGGCTTTCATCCTGCAGTCAGCTGGTATTGTGTGCGTGGTACATAAAATTCAATATGAGTTCTGAAGAGCTGTCCGTGTCCAACAATAATGACGATGATGATGAAAATGATGTTGATGTTGCTACAGAATTGTTGATGCCAAAGAAAAATTCAACATCAGTTGTTTGGGAATATTTTGGATTCAGAAAAGAGAATGTGAAACAGAACCAAGTAATCTGCAAAACTTGTGGAACGAGTGTTGCAGCAAAACGAAGTAACACAAACCTGTTCCAGTACCTTAAACAGTGGCATAAGGAAATCTTTGAACGATGTATGGCAAAAAAAACCCTGGTAGAGAAAAGACAACACAAACAAGCTGTGAATCTAAAGTTGAGCAGCAGCAATCATTCATAAAGGCATTTGCAAACACAGCACCATATGGGAAGACCTCAAAAAGGCATAGAGAAATAACCAACGCTATTGCATATTATATATGCAAAAGACATGGTGCCTGCATACACAGTTAGTAAAGAAGGCTTCAAAAGAATAATACACACACTCGACAAGAGATACCAAATGCCATCTTGCAATTACTTCTCAGTAGTTGCAATCCCAGAAAGGTATACACAATGCAAAGCTATAGTTGAATCTGTGATAAATGACTGTCCAATAAAACATGACAATGTTGTGTGAACTTGTGTGTCATAAGACCTAATAACTGGCTAGTGGCTACTATTTAATCACATCACAGGCAGCAAATTTTATTGTAACTATTTTTTGTTTTGTATTTTTATGCTCAAATAGTGTATTGGACATTGATAAACATGTACATTAAGATTCTGTAGTGTTAAATAAATTGTTTAATGCTAAATGAATTTGTTATAGTCATTTTTAATAAAATCGTGATTTTTTTTTTTTTGGTCATATCGCCCAGCCCTACTAACCGTCTCTTTCATCAGATTAAAGTGAATAAAATACAAGAAAATATCACAATATATAGTGTGCAAAACAGTGCTACTCAAACACATATCCTCCTCTCAGAATCTACGCCATAAAACGCTGTGGAATGCATCTATGCGTTCCATGCTTACAGCAAACAGGATGTATAAACTAGACGTGCAAAAAAAATTTGTTTAGTTTCGAACCAATTCAAAATTTTTTCGAATTTTGGGTTTGATCAATTTGAATTCAGATACATTCAAATGTATTCGTTTCGGATTCAAATGCATTCTAATGCAATCGGATGTATTCGTTTCAGATCGATTTGTAAATTCTGAAGTTTGGTATGTGTTATGTTGATTCTGATGGTTCCAAGTTACACAAACTGAATTATTTAATTGTTCTATGTCACTAAATCTCACTAAATTCAATTGTTATACTGAATTGTGATTAGTCCATGGCCATTCGAATGCATTCGAATACATCCAAACTAATTTGGATTTATTTGTTACAAATGCATTCAGATTATTATTATTTATTATCGGTTATTTGTAGAGCGCCAACAGATTCCGCAGCGCTAATTAGTTTAGTTGCTAGGGTAATTCAGAAATTCGAATCGATTAGAATCTCCGAATGTTGCGAATTTGTCCAAATTTAAATTCGGAGCTAAAAGAATCGCACATGTCTAGTCTAAACTGAAGTCACTACCGGTGTTGCCGATTTTAACAAGATATACATTACTTATCACAAACATGGTTTAAAACACAAATATATATATATATATATATATATATATATATATTGTCATTCTCTGATAATCAACAAATTGATAAACAAAAGTAAAACTGCAAGAATGTGCATCTCTATATATCACTCTCTAAGGGAATGATAAATAAGAATACAGATAAAGTCCTCAACTCTGATTGAAATGTGAGCATTTGCTCTCCATGAGTATTTCTTTACTTTGACATGGATTGTCAGCTATATTATCTGGAAGTGAATAGTTTCTAATTCCCATGTGATATTTAGGGCACCAGCAGCCAGACGCAGGACATCAGCTAACATGGTATATATGTGGTCCATTTTCATACTTTTGTAAATTGGTCTCACTTGCCATTCGTGCTTGCTTTTAGCAAAACACTGGCTTATATTTCAGTTCTCTAAAAAGTCCACTGTTGATGGTTTTTCGGCGTATCGTTTCTTGTATCCGTTTCATATTATTATTATGTGTCAGGACTGCTAGTTTTGTCCTGGCCTCCATAGCATCCATCTTGAAATGAATGCATTTTGACCGATACTTTAACACCGGGCTATGGAACACACACCCTATAATTGCTAAACAGCTCAAATTATTAATCTAATTTTCCATTTTTATACTTTTCATTGTTGATGTTTTCTAACTCAACCTGTATGATTTCTGCACTTTCTAATAAACTTCATAACTCACTCAAATTACAATTTAGTTTTTTTGCCAGCTCTATAGTCACAAAAAGCATGATATTCCTTTGTCCTGGAGCCTCTCTGAGAGTCATGTCTCCACTTAAAGACCCCCTGTCCCTATGGCCCACTAAAATCCAGAAACCACATGAGACTAGTGCTTAGACTCCTGACCGTGCATTTCCTGTTAGTCATATGCAAACAATAGACCTTAGATCAAACACTATAGCCCTGCAGACACACTGTCACATAACTACATTATACATAAGATCAGATACCCTGGCCCTGCACCCCCTCTGAAAACCACATGACCCTGTATCCCTTAACTTTTTTATATAAAACAAAAATAAATCAGAAAAAATAATGTTTCTGTATATAAATATATATATATGTATTTTAACCCCTTGAGTGCTAACAACGGCTCTGAGCCGTTGCAGAGTTTCTCACTCAGGTGCTAACGACGGCTCAGAGCCGTCGCTAGCACTCTCCCACCTTGAGGGAGATCTGGGGGCTCCCACGCCGCTCCTACCCCGGCGATCGTGCCTGTAGAGTTACAGGCATCGCCTGGGCTTTCCGTTTTGCGCGATGACATCATGCGTAATGACGTGATGACAACGCGCAACTTTATTTGAAAATGACAAAGGACAATATAGGGAAAGGGGGCATGCTGCTTAGAAGCATGTATCTCAGGCATCTAAGCAGCTACAGACCCCCAATACCCCCCTTTTGGAAAGGTAATCGCCTAACCTTTCCAACGGTATAAGTCTTGGGGATCTGAAAAGAAAAGAAAAAAAAGAAAAAAATAAATATTTTAAAAAATGTAAAATTTAAAAAACCCTCAAATTTAAAAAAATAAATAAAGTGTTCAATCAATGTATATAACTGAATTACAAAATAACATTTTTTGATGATGGAGTACCTTTAAGATAAGCTAATTATTTTCATAAGAGAGAAAACTGTTTACACACTTAACTGCCTCTGAATCTCCAAAATACTACACGATCAAACAGGGCAAGACATCCATTGCACTGAATCTAAAACATTTCTTAAAGTGATGGTAAATTCATACCAACTGCTCAACATATTTTAAAAGCTCTTATCCAAACTAGCATATCGATAAGCTTTTTTAATATTAAAAACATCAGTTTACTGAATAATTTCCATTTTATTACGGTAACGTTACAGTTTTATATTCAGCCTCTCTCGAAAAGTACCTGCATGCTCCTGTGCTGTGAACTCACTAATTGCGATGCAATGCGCATGCGCAACTCTTACGCTACTTGCGCATTTGAAATAGAGAATACTCAGCTCCACTTTCATTAAAGATTGCATCTGATGTAAGTAAACAGTAAATCATTCTTAGTGAGTTCAGAGCACGGGAGCGTGCAGGTACTTTTTAACATGGGGCGCATGGGGAGTCGATGATTGGCTAAAACGTATGTCAATCAAAGCAGTAGCTTAGAATATTTTCGAGACAGGCTGAATATAAAACTGTAGCGTTAATAAAATTGAAGTTATTCAGTAAACTGATGTTTTTAATATTAAAAAAGCTTATCGATATGCTAGTTAGGATAAGACCTTTTAAAATATGTTGAGCAGTTGGTATGAATTTACCATCACTTTAAATATATATGTAGATACTCCTAAAAATAAATGAATACAAGATTTAACTTCTTATCTGCCTAACTCTGAATAACTCCTGAAATAACTCTATCCTTATTTAGCTGAGATCCTTTTGTAGTGAGATCCCAGCACAGATAATATAGGAGGGCTATAGGAGAAAAATATTGTGGGGATAATAAATCTACACTGTGTTTGACTTGAAAAGATTGTAATTGTTTTGATAGAAAACAAAAATAAAATAACGGCTGACCCCTTTTTTAATAAATCAAATGAAAATATTCAGAAAGATTAAAATCACCCCATTGTTTTTAAAGCAAATCTATTTTCTTTATCAACAACTTCTTTTTGTTTTTCTACAAGCTTTTAAGGAGAGGGAGTGCACCCCTACAGGGAAATAAAAACATAGAAAAAAGTTGGTCACTAATAAGACAGACTTAAAAAAGTCTCCCTCCAAACAAGGCCTCCTGAATCACTATTTGTACATTAGCTTTTATTTGGCTTTGCGTACAAGGCTTCATTAAATATCATGTGCTGGGCCATAAACCTCTGTGAATGCTTAAAGGGCCAGGAAACGCGTTTTTTCTATCCTAACATATGGAGAGTCCACAACGTCATTCAATTACTAGTGGGAATATCACTCCTGGCTAGCAGGAGCCTCTAGTAATTGAATGACGTTGTGGACTCTCCATATCCGGAAAGAAAGAAATTTATCAGGTAAGCATAAATTTAGTTTTTTCTTTCATCATTCAGATAGAGTATACGATTTTAAACAACTTTCCAATTTGCTTCTTTTATCTATTTTGCCTCATTCTCTTGGTACAGTTTGTTGAAGAAACAGCAATGCACTTGGGTGAGACAATAACATGAGGCATATATGTGCAGTCACCAATCAGCAGCTCCTGAGCCTACATAGGTATCCTTTTCAACAAAGGATACCAAAGGAACAAAACAAATTAGATAAAAGAAGTAAATTGGAAAGTTGTTTAAAATAACAAGCTCTGTCTGAATCATAAAAGAAAAAAAATTGCTCGTGCACGATTCCCCTATAGGAAACAATGGGGCAGTTTGGGATGAAAAAAAACCTAACACCTGCAAAAAAGCAGCGTTAAGCTCCCAACGCAGCCCCATTGTTTCCTATGGGGAAACACTTTCTAAGTCTGCACCTAACACCCTAACATGAACCCCGAGTCTAAACACCCCTAACCTTACACTTATTAACCCCTAATCTGCCGCCCCCGCTATTGCCGACACCTGCATTATATTATTAACCCCTAATCTGCCGCTCCGTACACCGCCGCCACCTACATTATCCCTATGAACCCCTAATCTGCTGCCCCCAACATCGCAGACAACTACATAATATTTATTAACCCCTAATATGCCCCCCCCAACGTCGCCGCTACCTAACTACACTTATTAACCCTTAATCTGCCGTCCGGACCTCACCGCCACTATAATAAATGTATTAACCCCTAAACCGCCGCACTCCCGCCTCGCAAACCCTATAATAAATAGTATTAACCCCTAATCTGCCCTCACTAACATTGCCGCCACCTAACTTCAAGTATTAACCCCTAATCTGCCGACCGGACCTCGCCGCTACTATAATAAATGTATTAACCCCTAAAGCTAAGTCTAACCCTAACACACCCCTAAATTAAAAATAATTTTAATCTAACGAAATAAATTAAATATTATTAACTAAAGTATTCCTATTTAAAACTAAATACTTACCTGTAAAATAAACCCTAATATAGCTACAATATAACGAATAATTTTATTGTAGCTATTTTAGAATTTATATTTATTTTACAGGCAACTTTGTATTTATTTTAACTAGGTACAATAGCTATTAAATAGTTATTTACTATTTAATAGCTACCTAGTTAAAATAATTACAAAGTTACCTGTAAAATAAATCCTAACCTAAGTTACAATTAAACCTAACACTACACTATCAATCAATTAATTAAATTACCTACAATTAAATAAACTAAACTAAATTACAAAATAAAACAAACACTAAATTACAAAAAATAAAAAAAGATTACAAGAATATTAGGCTAATTACACTTACTCTAAGCCCCCTAATAAAATAAAAAAGCCCCCCAAAATAATAAA
Organism: Bombina bombina; assembly: GCF_027579735.1. Classification (NCBI taxonomy): domain Eukaryota; kingdom Metazoa; phylum Chordata; class Amphibia; order Anura; family Bombinatoridae; genus Bombina; species Bombina bombina. The sequence goes on from NC_069502.1 coordinate 690,463,147, forward strand.
GGTCCCTACCCTATTCTAAATTAAAAAGTAACCAGCTCTTTTACCAGCCCTTAAAAGGGCTTTTTGCGGGGCATGCCCCAAAGTCAACAGCTCTTTTGCCTGTAAAAAAAATACAACCCTCCCAACATTAAAACCCACCACCCACATACCCCTACTCTAACCCAAACCCCCCTTAAATAAACCTAACACTACCCCCCTGAAGATCTTCCTACCTTGAGTCGTGTTCACCCAGCCGGGCCGAAGTCTTCATCCGATGAGGCAGAAGAGGACATCCAGACCGGCAGAAGTCTTCATCCTATCCGGGCAGAAGAGGACATCTGGACCGGCAGACATCTTCATCCAAGCGGCATCTTCTATATTCATCCATCCGACGAGGAGCGGCTCCATCTTCAAGACCTCCGGCGCGGAACATCCTTCTTGACCGATGACTACCTGACGAATGAAGGTTCCTTTAAGTGACGTCATCCAAGATGGCGTCCCTCGAATTCCGATTGGCTGATAGGATTCTATCAGCCAATCGGAATTAAGGTAGGAAAAATCTGATTGGCTGATTGAATCAGCCAATCAGATTCAAGTTCAATCCACTTTATACTGGTGGGTAAACAGTTACTCTCACCGGATAATAGAATAAAAGGATTTATTAAAACATATATATAAAAGCGTTACAAGAACTGCATATACACCATAAACAGGAGAATAAAGCAACAAAGTGTCTATTATTGCTCTAATAAGCGAAGCCCAATTCTGTAAGTCAGTGGATAGGAAAGCAGAAACTTAACCGCAAAACCGTCCACCTTGTGACCAGCGTAGGTTGCTCCTCCTTCAGGTGTGCAGATAATTGAACAGACGCAATGGAGAGATAATGTTCCGACGTACGTTTCGCTATTAAGCTTTGTCAAGGAAATGATGTGCGGATGTCAGTATATTCTTTTAAACCCTTGAGATCTATCAGACCGGATATCCGGTATCTCGTCCTCCATTTTGGAAAAGGGCATCTAGCCCCAAAAAGAATCAAGGCTAATATGCCTCAATGTGTGGTATCTCTTAGACAATACATAGAACAAACTATGAACAGATTTACAGAAATATATGCATATACAGATTAAGGAAAATTGATGGTAAAAAAGAGATATCCCTCTCTAAGGATAACATATACTCTATGCTCGATAACATTTCATATTTGCAGAACTGATACAAAATTAAAGGATATTTTCTAATTTTGTGGTATGTCAATACAGATCCTTATTAACACCTTATATGTGGTATTATAACTGTTGTAATTAATAATAGCATTGGAGCCCTTTGCAGTTAAGAAGAGGAAAACATGTAAAAATCATATTTATGCAATATTCTTATTTAATAAAGAGTTATAATGTGTATATTAGGGGTGCAGAAAATAATCGTTAAGCAGATGCATCGCGATGCAGCCTTGAACGATGCTGCATCGATGTAGTGAAGCCCATAATCGATTCAGGGTACTCCTCTCTCCCACAGTTTACTGTGTAAGTGTGTAGACTGGTTTGTTCAGCCGTACCTCCCCTCTAAGAATTTCCTTTACGATCCAAGGATACAGACATACAGGGAGTGCAGAATTATTAGGCAAGTTGTATTTTTGAGGATTAATTTTATTATTGAACAACAACCATGTTCTCAATGAACCCCAAAAACTCATTAATATCAAAGCTGAATAGTTTTGGAAGTAGTTTTTAGTTTGTTTTTAGTTATAGCTATTTTAGGGGGATATCTGTGTGTGCAGGTGACTATTACTGTGCATAATTATTAGGCAACTTAACAAAAAACAAATATATACCCATTTCAATTATTTATTTTTACCAGTGAAACCAATATAACATCTCAACATTCACAAATATACATTTCTGACATTCAAAAACAAATCAGTGACCAATATAGCCACCTTTCTTTGCAAGGACACTCAAAAGCCTGCCATCCATGGATTCTGTCAGTGTTTTGATCTGTTCACCATCAACATTGCGTGCAGCAGCAACCACAGCCTCCCAGACACTGTTCAGAGAGGTGTACTGTTTTCCCTCCTTGTAAATCTCACATTTGATGATGGACCACAGGTTCTCAATGGGGTTCAGATCAGGTGAACAAGGAGGCCATGTCATTAGATTTTCTTCTTTTATACCCTTTCTTGCCAGCCACGCTGTGGAGTACTTGGACGCGTGTGATGGAGCATTGTCCTGCATGAAAATCATGTTTTTCTTGAAGGATGCAGACTTCTTCCTGTACCACTGCTTGAAGAAGGTGTCTTCCAGAAACTGGCAGTAGGACTGGGAGTTGAGCTTGACTCCATCCTCAACCTGAAAAGGCCCCACAAGCTCATCTTTGATGATACCAGCCCAAACCAGTACTCCACCTCCACCTTGCTGGCGTCTGAGTCGGACTGGAGCTCTCTGCCCTTTACCAATCCAGCCACGGGCCCATCCATCTGGCCCATCAAGATTCACTCTCATTTCATCAGTCCATAAAACCTTAGAAAAATCAGTCTTGAGATATTTCTTGGGCCAGTCTTGACGTTTCAGCTTGTGTGTCTTGTTCAGTGGTGGTCGTCTTTCAGCCTTTCTTACCTTGGCCATGTCTCTGAGTATTGCACACCTTGTGCTTTTGGGCACTCCAGTGATGTTGCAGCTCTGAAATATGGCCAAACTGGTGGCAAGTGGCATCTTGGCACCTGCACGCTTGACTTTTCTCAGTTCATGGGCAGTTATTTTGCGCCTTGGTTTTTCCACACGCTTCTTGCGACCCTGTTGACTATTTTGAATGAAACGCGCTTCAGAAGCTTTGCAATTTTAAGAGTGCTGCATCCCTCTGCAAGATATCTCACTATTTTTTACTTTTCTGAACCTGTCAAGTCCTTCTTTTGACCCATTTTGCCAAAGGAAAGGAAGTTGCCTAATAATTATGCACACCTGATATAATGTGTTGATGTCATTAGACCACACCCCTTCTCATTACAGAGATGCACATCACCTAATATGCTTAATTGGTAGTAGGCTTTCGAGCCTATACAGCTTGGAGTAAGACAACATGCATAAAGAGGATGATGTGGTCAAAATACTCATTTGCCTAATAATTCTGCACTCCCTGTAATTACAGCTGTCAATTGAGCAGATTACGACAATGACAGGCTGTCTGCGCAATCGCACTACGTCTCGCCACTTTTGTTTACGGAAGCGGCCGTGACATGTCAGTGCTGAGGATTGTGGGAGCTTGGTTGATGGTGGAGTAGAGGGTCTGACAGCTCTCAAACACAGTAGGGATGTCACTGTCCTGAACCGTAGTAGGTCAGGAAAGGTGGCACGTTACCGAGCACATAGTGCCAGATCCAGTCTTTTCTCCTGGTTTGAGGAAGATTGCAACCTAGAGACATGTCCTCGAGCACCAGCACCCCCGAGGCCGTCAAGAAGCTGCTGGAGAATATGCAGAGTGATCTGCAGGGCCTGTCCATGGAGTGTAAGAAGAAGTTCCCACCCGTGAAAGAGGTAGAACCTTCTGACAGTCCATGGAACATCTTCTGATCCCCAGTTATATATAATACACGTGCGAACGCACACACACTGTTTATACTCACTGAACCAATCATCCAAATATATATAGTAGTGATTTCTCACACATCCTGATGCCCAGTCACTCAACCTCAAACATCCTGATGCTCAGTCACTCATCCTCACACATCCTGATGCCCAAATACTCAACCTCTCCTATCCTGATGCCCAGTCACTCAACCTCACACATCCTGATGCTCAGTCACTCATCCTCACACATCCTGATGGCCAGTCACTCAACCTCACACATCCTGATTCCCAGTCACTCAACCTCACACATCCTGATGCCCAACCTCCTCCAATTTTAAAAAAACTGGAACTTCCACTATGTGATTAAAGTGATTAGTATGCTTAATCACATGACTCATGTATGTGTGTGTGTGTGTATATATATATATATATATATATATATATATATATATATATATATATAGAATAGAACAAGTTCCTGAAAATCATGGGCAGTAATCGTGATGCATCGTGATGCATCGCGGAATCGAATCGTTGACAGGATAATCGCAATCAAATCAAATCGTGAGACCAGTGATGATGCACACCCCTAGTGTATATACTGTAAATATTTCACATTCCAATGTTCTGCACATAGCAGAAAAAGTTCTTTGTATTTATAAATATATATATATATATATATATATATATCTTTATATAGCTATACATATATATATATAATCATGTATATATATATATATATATATATATATATAAAATATATATACTGTATGTATGTAGAATTATGTATTCATGAATTATGTATTCATGAATTATGTATTCATGAATCAATAGTACATATTCTTCTATGTGAAGAACATTGGAATGTAAAATATTTATATTTTCATGTTGGATTAGTGCACTTGAAAATATGCGATCGTGTTTGCTCATGATTAGACTGTTAAGTTTTTTTCCCACCTTTTTTGCTCCATTGACTTCTATAGAGGAATACGTTATTGTTTGCACAGTGCTGTAAGTTAGGCTTTTTACTCTCGTCGGGTTAGCACGCAAGCAAAAACAAATTGCTTTTAACTTGTAATATGAGCGCACAAAAAACTTATATCTAACGCAGTTAATGTTCGAGCCGGCGCGTTAAATAATGCTCCACTTGTAATTTGGCCCTTAGTATGCAAGAAAACGAACAAATATATTATATGTGCCATTTTAAGAGATATAGGCCTAGATTTGGAGTTCGGCGGTAGCCGTCAAAACCAGCGTTAGAGGCTCCTAACGCTGGTTTTGGCCGCCCGCTGGTATTTGGAGTCAGTGATTAAAGGGTCTAACGCTCACTTTTCAGCCGCGACTTTTCCATACCGCAGATCCCCCTACGCCATTTGCGTAGCCTATATTTTCAATGGGATCTTTCTAACGCTGGTATTTAGAGTCGTTTCTGAAGTGAGCGTTAGAGCTCTAACGACAAAACTCCAGCCGCCTGAAAATAGCAGGAGTTAAGAGCTTTCTGGCTAACGCCGGTTTATAAAGCTCTTAACTACTGTACCCTAAAGTACGCTAACACCCATAAACTACCTATGTACCCCTAAACCGAGGTCCCCCCACACCGCCGCCACTCGATTAAAATTTTTAACCCCTAATCTGCCGACCGCCACCTACGTTATACTTATGTACCCCTAATCTGCTGCCCCTAACCCCGCCGACCCCTGTATTACATTTATTAACCCCTAACTTGCCCCCCACAACGTCGCCGCCAGCTACTTAAAATAATTAACCCCTAATCTTCCGACCGCAAATCGCCGCCACCTACGTTATCCCTATGTACCCCTAATCTGCTGCCCTAACATCGCCGACCCCTATATTATATTTATTAACCCCTAATCTGCCCCCCTCAACGTCGCCGACACCTGCCTACACTTATTAACCCCTAATCTGCCGAGCGGACCTGAGCGCTACTATAATAAAGTTATTAACCCCTAATCCGCCTCACTAACCCTATCATAAATAGTATTAACCCCTAATCTGCCCTCCCTAACATCGCCGACACCTAACTTCAATTATTAACCCCTAATCTTCCGATCGGAGCTCACCGCTATTCTAATAAATGGATTAACCCCTAAAGCTAAGTCTAACCCTAACACTAACACCCCCCTAAGTTAAATATAATTTTTATCTAACGAAATAAATTAACTCTTATTAAATAACTTATTCCTATTTAAAGCTAAATACTTACCTGTAAAATAAATCCTAATATAGCTACAATATAAATTATAATTATATTATAGCTATTTTAGGATTAATATTTATTTTACAGGCAACTTTGTAATTATTTTAACCAGGTACAATAGCTATTAAATAGTTAAGAACTATTTAATAGTTACCTAGTTAAAATAATAACAAATTTACCTGTAAAATAAATCCTAACCTAAGTTATAATTAAACCTAACACTACCCTATCAATAAAATAATTAAATAAACTACCTACAATTACCTACAATTAACCTAACACTACACTATCAATAAATTAATTAAACACAATTCCTACAAATAAATACAATTAAATAAACTAGCTAAAGTACAAAAAATAAAAAAGAACTAAGTTACAGAAAATAAAAAAATATTTACAAACATAAGAAAAATATTACAACAATTTTAAACTAATTACACCTACTCTAAGCCCCCTAATAAAATAACAAAGCCCCCCAAAATAAAAAATTCCCTACCCTATTCTAAATTAAAAAAGTTACAAGCTCTTTTACCTTACCAGCCCTGAACAGGGCCCTTTGCGGGGCATGCCCCAAGAATTTCAGCTCTTTTGCCTGTAAAAAAAAACATACAATACCCCCCCCCAACATTACAACCCACCACCCACATACCCCTAATCTAACCCAAACCCCCCTTAAATAAACCTAACACTAAGCCCCTGAAGATCTTCCTACCTTGTCTTCACCATCCAGGTATCACCGATCCGTCCTGGCTCCAAGATCTTCATCCAACCCAAGCGGGGGTTGGCGATCCATAATCCGGTCCAGAAGAGGCTCCAAAGTCTTCCTCCTATCCGGCAAGAAGAGGACATCCGGACCGGCAAACATCTTCTCCAAGCGGCATCTTCGATCTTCTTCCATCCGGAGCGAAGCGGCAGGATCCTGAAGACCTCCAGCGCGGAACATCCATCCGGACCGACGACTGAACGACGAATGACTGTTCCTTTAAGGGACGTCATCCAAGATGGCGTCCCTCGAATTCCGATTGGCTGATAGGATTCTATCAGCCAATCGGAATTAAGGTAGGAATTTTCTGATTGGCTGATGGAATCAGCCAATCAGAATCTAGTTCAATCCGATTGGCCGATCCAATCAGCCAATCAGATTGAGCTCGCATTCTATTGGCTGATCGGAACAGCCAATAGAATGCGAGCTCAATCTGATTGGCTGATTGGATCAGCCAATCGGATTGAACTTGATTCTGATTGGCTGATTCCATCAGCCAATCAGAAAATTCCTACCTTAATTCCGATTGGCTGATAGAATCCTATCAGCCAATCGGAATTCGAGGGACGCCATCTTGGATGACGTCCCTTAAAGGAACAGTCATTCGTCATTCAGTCGTCGGTCCGGATGGATGTTCCGCGCTGGAGGTCTTCAGGATCCTGCCGCTTCGCTCCGGATGGAAGAAGATCGAAGATGCCGCTTGGAGAAGATGTTTGCCGGTCTGGATGTCCTCTTCTTGCCGGATAGGAGGAAGACTTTGGAGCCTCTTCTGGACCGGATTATGGATCGCCAACCCCCGCTTGGGTTGGATGAAGATCTTGGAGCCAGGACGGATCGGTGATACCTGGATGGTGAAGACAAGGTAGGAAGATCTTCAGGGGCTTAGTGTTAGGTTTATTTAAGGGGGGTTTGGGTTAGATTAGGGGTATGTGGGTGGTGGGTTGTAATGTTGGGGGGGGGGGTATTGTATGTTTTTTTTTACAGGCAAAAGAGCTGAAATTCTTGGGGCATGCCCCGCAAAGGGCCCTGTTCAGGGCTGGTAAGGTAAAAGAGCTTGTAACTTTTTTAATTTAGAATAGGGTAGGGAATTTTTTATTTTGGGGGGCTTTGTTATTTTATTAGGGGGCTTAGAGTAGGTGTAATTAGTTTAAAATTGTTGTAATATTTTTCTTATGTTTGTAAATATTTTTTTATTTTCTGTAACTTAGTTCTTTTTTATTTTTTGTACTTTAGCTAGTTTATTTAATTGTATTTATTTGTAGGAATTGTGTTTAATTAATTTATTGATAGTGTAGTGTTAGGTTAATTGTAGGTAATTGTAGGTAGTTTATTTAATTATTTTATTGATAGGGTATTGTTAGGTTTAATTATAACTTAGGTTAGGATTTATTTTACAGGTAAATTTGTTATTATTTTAACTAGGTAACTATTAAATAGTTCTTAACTATTTAATAGCTATTGTACCTGGTTAAAATAATTACAAAGTTGCCTGTAAAATAAATATTAATCCTAAAATAGCTATAATATAATTATAATTTATATTGTAGCTATATTAGGATTTATTTTACAGGTAAGTATTTAGCTTTAAATAGGAATAAGTTATTTAATAAGAGTTAATTTATTTCGTTAGATAAAAATTATATTTAACTTAGGGGGGTGTTAGTGTTAGGGTTAGACTTAGCTTTAGGGGTTAATCCATTTATTAGAATAGCGGTGAGCTCCGATCGGAAGATTAGGGGTTAATAATTGAAGTTAGGTGTCGGCGATGTTAGGGAGGGCAGATTAGGGGTTAATACTATTTATGATAGGGTTAGTGAGGCGGATTAGGGGTTAATAACTTTATTATAGTAGCGCTCAGGTCCGCTCGGCAGATTAGGGGTTAATAAGTGTAGGCAGGTGTCGGCGACGTTGTGGGGGGCAGGTTAGGGGTTAATAAATATAATATAGGGGTCGGCGGTGTTAGGGGTAGCAGATTAAGGGTACATAGGGATAACGTAGGTGGCGGCGGTTTACGGAGCGGCAGATTAGGGGTTTAAAAAAATATGCAGGGGTCAGCGATAGCGGGGGCGGCAGATTAGGGGTTAATAAGTGTAAGGCTAGGGGTGTTTAGACTCGGGGTACATGTTAGAGTGTTAGGTGCAGACGTAGGAAGTGTTTCCCCATAGGAAACAATGGGGCTGCGTTAGGAGCTGAACGCTGCTTTTTTGCAGGTGTTAGGTTTTTTTTCAGCTCAAACAGCCCCATTGTTTCCTATGGGGGAATCGTGCACGAGCACGTTTTTGAGGCCGGCCGCGTCCGTAAGCAACTCTGGTATCGAGAGTTGCTTTTGCGGTAAAAATGCTCTACGCTCCTTTTTTGGAGCCTAACGCAGCATTTGTTTGAACTCTCGATACCAGAGTTAATTTTATGGTGCGGCCAGAAAAAAGCCCGCGGAGCGTTAACAGCCCTTTTACCGCCGAACTCCAAATCTAGGCCATAGAAAGTTATTAAAGGGATAGGAAAATCAAAATTAAACTTGCATGATTCAGATAGAACATGCAATTTTAAGATACTTTTAAAATCACTTTTATTTTCAAATGTTCTTTGTTCTTTTGGTATCCATTGTTGAAAAAGAATACATATCCTACACTAGTGGGAGCTATTTGCTGATTGTTGCCTGCAAACATTTTTTTCTTGTGATTGGCTAACTAGATGTGTTCAGCTAGCTGCCAATTGTCTAGATTACGAGTTGTGCGTTATGGTTTTAATGCTGAAAAAATGGCAATTTCAGCGTAAAAACAGTAACGCAGCCATTACGAGTCTTGTCGGTATAGCTATACCACAAGCATTTTAGCCTGAAACGCAACATCAATCCCGCACTCAAAAAAAACAAAATTTATGCTTACCTGATACATTTCTTTCTCTTGTGGTGTATCCAGTCCACGGGTTCATCCATTACTTGTGGGATATTCTCCTTCCCAACAGGAAGTTGCAAGAGAACACCCACAGCAGAGCTGTCTATATAGCTCCTCCCCTAACTGCCACTCCCAGTCATTCGACCGAAGACAAGCAAGAAAAAAGGAGAAACTATAGGGTGCAGTGGTGACTGTAGTTTAAAAATAAAAAACACCTGCCTTAAAGTGACAGGGCGGGCCGTGGACTGGATACACCACAAGAGAAAGAAATTTATCAGGTAAGCATAAATTTTGTCTTCTCTTGTAAGGTGTATCCAGTCCACGGGTTCATCCATTACTTGTGGGATACCAATACCAAAGCTTTAGGACACAGATGAAGTGAGGGACAAGGCAGGAACTTAAACGGAAGGCACCACTGCCTGCAAGACCTTTCTCCCAAAAATAGCCTCCGAGGAAGCAAAAGTATCAAATTTGTAGAATTTAGAAAAAGTCGCCGCCTTACAAATCTGTTCAACAGAGGCCTCATTTTTAAAAGCCCATGTGGAAGCTACCGCTCTAGTGGAATGAGCTGTAATTCTTTCAGGAGGCTGCTGGCCAGCAGTCTCATAAGCTAAACGGATTATGCTTCTCAGCCAAAAAGAAAGAGAAGATGCCGAAGCTTTTTGGCCTCTCCTCTGTCCAGAGTAGACAACAAACAATGCAGATGTTTGACGAAAATCCTTAGTAGCTTGTAAATAAAACTTTAAAGCACGAACCACGTCAAGATTGTGTAATAGACGTTCCTTCTTTGAAGAAGGATTAGGACACAGTGATGGAACAACAATCTCCTGATTGATATTCTTATTAGATACCACCTTAGGAAGAAACCCAGGTTTGGTACGAAAAACTACCTTATCTGTATGGAAGATCAAATAAAGGGAATCACACTGTAAGGCAGATAACTCTGAAACTCTTCGAGCCGAAGAGATAGCTACCAAAAACAGGTCTTTCCAAGATAGAAGTTTGATATCTATGGAATGCAGAGGTTCAAACGGAACCCCTTGAAGAACTTTAAGAACTAAATTTAAACTCCATGGCGGAGCAACAGGTTTAAACACAGGCTTGATTCTAACTAAAGCCTGACAAACCGCCTGAACGTCTGGAACATCTGCCAGACGCTTGTGCAGAAGAATAGACAGAGCAGAAATCTGTCCCTTTAAAGAACTAGCTGACATTCCCTTCTCCAATCCTTCTTGGAGAAAGGATAATATCCTAGGAATCCTGACTTTACTCCATGAGTAACCCTTGGATTTACACCAATGAAGATATTTACACCATATCTTAAGATAGATTTTCCTGGTGACAGGCTTTCGAGCCTGAATTAAGGTATCAATGACCGACTCGGAAAAACCACGTTTTGATAAAATCAAGCGTTCAATCTCCAAGCAGTCAGCCGCAGATAAATTAGATTTGGATGTTTGAATGGACCTTGGAGTAGAAGGTCCTGCCTCAGCGGCAGAGTCCATGGTGGAAGGGATGACATGTCAACCAGATCTGCATACGAAGTCCTGCGTGGCCACGCAGGTGCTATCTAAATCACCGAAGCTCTCTCCTGCTTGATCTTGGCAATCAGAGGAGAGGAAATGGAGGGAACACATAAGCCAGGCTGAAGGACCAGGGCACTGCTAGAGCATCTATCAGTGCTGCCTGGGGATCCCTTGACCTGGACCCGTAACAGGGAAGCTTGGCGTTCTGACCAGACGCCATCAGATCCACTTCTGGTTTGCCCCATAGTTGAATCAGCTGGGCAAATACCTCCGGATGGAGCTCCCACTCCCCCGGATGAAAAGTCTACCGACTTAGAAAATCCGCCTCCCAGTTCTCTACTCCTGGGACATGGATAGCTGAGAGATGGCAAGAGTGAACCTCTGCCCATAGAATTATCTTTGAAACCTCCAACATTGCCAGGGGGCTTCTTGTCCCCCCCTGATGGTTTATATAGGCTACAGTCGTGATATTGTCCGACTAAAATCTGATGAACCTGACCGCAGCTAATTGAGGCCAAGCCTGAAGAGCATTGAATATCGCTCTCAGTTCCAGAATGTATATCGGAAGGAGGGCTTCCTCCTGAGTCCACGAACCCTGAGCCTTCAGGGAGTTCCAGACTGCGCCCCAGCCCAGAAGACTGGCATCTGTCGTGACTATAGTCCACTCTGGCCTGCGGAAACTCATTCCCCTGGACAGATGGACCCGAGAGAACCACCAGAGAAGAGAATCCCTGGTCTCTTGATCCAGATTTAGCAGAGGGGACAAATCTGTGTAATCCCCATTCCACTGATTGAGCATGCAAAGTTGAAGTGGTCTGAGATGTAGGCGGCAAACGGAACTATGTCCATTGCCGCTACCATTAGGCCGATTACTTCCATACACTGAGCCACTGACGGTCGAGAGGTGGAATGAAGAGCACGGCAGGAAGTTAGAAGCTTTGATAACCTGACCTCTGTCAGAAAATTTTTCATTTCTACTGAATCTATCAGTGTTCCTAGGAAGGAAACTCTTGTGAGAGGGGAGAGAGAACTCTTTTCTTCGTTCACCTTCCACCTGTGAGACCTCAGAAAGGCCAGAACAATGTCCGTATGGGACTTGGCGATTTGAAAATTCAACGCCTGTATCAGAATGTCGTCTAGGTAAGGAGCCACCGCTATGCCCCGTGGCCTTAGAACCGCCAGTAGGGACCCTAGAACCTTCGTAAAGATTCTTGGTGCCATGGCTAACCCGAAGGGAAGAGCCACAAACTGGTAATGCCTCTCTAAGAAGGCAAACCTGAGGAACTGATGATGATCTCTGTGAATCGGAATGTGGAGATAAGCATCCTTTAAGTCCACGGTAGTCATAAATTGACCCTCCTGGATCATAGGGAGGATGGTTTGGATAGTCTCCATCTTGAAGGATGGGACCCTGAGAAATTTGTTTAGGATCTTGAGATCCAAGATTGGTCTGAAAGTTCCCTCTTTTTTGGGAACTATAAACAGATTTGAATAGAAGCCCTGCCCCTGTTCCTCCCTTGGAACTGGGTGGATCACTCCCATAACCAGCAGGTCTTGAACACAACGTAAGAATGTCTCTCTCTTTATCTGGTTTACAGATAATTGTGAGAGATGAAATCTCCCCTTTGGAGATAAAGCTTTGAAGTCCAGAAGATATCCCTGGGAACAATCTCTAATGCCCAGGGATCCTGGACGTCTCTTGCCCAAGCCTGGGCGAAGAGAGAGAGTCTGCCCCCCACTAGATCCAGTCCCGGATCGGGGGCTACTCCTTCATGCTGTCTTAGAGGCAGCCGCAAGTTTCTTGGCCTGCTTCCCCTTATTCCAAGCCTGTTTAGGTCTCCAGACTGGTTTGGACTGGGCGAAATTTCCCTCTTGTTTTGCATTAGAGGAAACTGAAGCTGCGCCACTCTTGAAGTTTCGAAAGGAACGAAAATTATTCTGTTTGGTCCTTAACTTATTGGACCTATCCTGAGGAAGGGCGTGATCTTTTCCTCCAGTAATATCAGAAATTATCTCCTTGAAGGGGATGTTAAGAAGCTTAGACTTTGAAGTAAAGTCTGCTGACCAGGACTTAAGCCATAGCGCCCTACGCGCCAAAATGGCAAAACCTGAATTCTTAGCCGTTAGCTTGGCTAAATGAAAAATAGCGTCAGAAATAAAGGAGTTAGCTAACTTAAGAGCTTTAATCCTGTCTAGAATATCATCTAACGGGGTCTCCACCTGTAGAGCCTCCTCAAGAGACTCAAACCAAAAAGCCGCTGCATCAGTAACTGGGGCAATGCATGCAAGAGGCTGGAGAATAAAACCTTGATGTATAAAAAATTTCTTAAGGAGACCCTCCAATTTTTTATCCATAGGATCTAGGAAAGCACAACTGTCCTCGACGGGGATAGTTGTACGCTTAGCTAGGGTGGAGACTGCTCCCTCCACCTTAGGAACTGTCTGCCACGAGTCCTGTATGGTGGCATCTATGGGAAACATCTTTTTAAAAGCAGGAGGGGAGAGAACGGCACACCTGGTTTATCCCATTCCTTAGTAATAATTTCCGAAAACCTCTTAGGGACTGGAAAAACATCGGTGTAAACAGGTACTGCAAAGTATTTGTCCATATATATCGGACACAGGCAATAAAGCATCAGAAAGCTCTGTATTAATTCTAGCCCCAGAGTTGTCTCGCTTTCCTTGTAGCCCTGGCAGTTTAGAGAATACCTCTGTGAGGGTAGCATTCATAACTGCCGCCATGTCCTGTAAGGTAAAAGAATTAGACGCGCTAGATGTACTTGGCGTCACTTGAGCGGGAGTTATAGGTTCTGACACATGGGGAGAGTTAGATGGCATAATCTCCCTCTTTTTAGTCAGAGAATCCCCTGGAGATAAATCTTTAAGCGCCATAATATGGTCTTTATAGTTTATAGAAATGTCAGTACATTTGGTACACATTCTAAGAGGGGGTTCCACAATGGCTTCCAAACATATTGAACAAGGAGTTTCCTCTATGTCAGACATGTTTAAAAGACTAGTAATGAGACAAGCAAGCTTGGAAAACACTTTAATAAAGGTGAAACAGCAATTAAACAAAAACGTTACTGTGCCTTTAAGAGAAAAAAACTAGCACTTAAACTGCAAAACAGTGAAAAAATACAGTAAAATCTTTGAAATGTTTACAGTGTGAATAAGGGACTAAAGCAGCATTGCACCCACTTGCAAATGGATGATTAACCCCTTAGGCCCCAAGCCAGATTGAAAAACGTTAAAAAACAATTGAGCACCATGCCACAGCTCTGCTGAGGCTCCTACCTGCCCATAAAAACGATTTTGTGCAGAAATAACCCCTTTGAAATGGTTCTCAGATGCCAGGGGACTCTTCTAGGGAAGCTGGATGTCTCAGTCTGAATTAAAACTGCACAGTTAAAATAGGCCCCTCCCACCATGTACTGGATGTCAGAGGGGCCTTAATAAAATACTCCTGGGAGTATCTGACTAGCCATGTGGAAACTAGGCCCCAAATAAAGACTTATCTCCCTCAGAGAAAAAACGTCCTATTTTTGAAATCATGTAAACTTTTCCCTCAACTGAAGTTTCCCATATTAATCAGTTATGTGTGAGAACAGCAATGGACCTTAGTTACAAACCGCTAAGATCATCAAATCTCCAGGCAGAACTCTTCTTCTAATTTCTGCCTGAGAGAAAAACAGTACAACGCCGGTACCGTTTAAAAATAACAAACTTTTGATTGAAGGTAAAACTACACTAAGTCACCACATATCTCTTGATACTTCCTTTCTTGTCGAGAGTTGCAAGAGAATGACTGGGAGTGGCAGTTAGGGGAGGAGCTATATAGACAGCTCTGCTGTGGGTGTCCTCTTGCAACTTCCTGTTGGGAAGGAGAATATCCCACAAGTAATGGATGAACCCGTGGACTGGATACACCTTACAAGAGAAATGACGTTTCTGCGTGGGATTTCCATAGCGCCGGTATTACAAGTTGTGCAGTGAGGCTAAAATGCTTTACAGCCTATACCGACACGATCCATTACGCTATTTGAGACCACACACAAAAATGTTTCACAAAACTCATAACTAAACTGTTACAAAGTACATTAATGCCCATAAACTACCTATTAACCCCTAAACCTAGGCCCTCCCTCATTGCAAACACTATTTAGAACTTATTAACCCCTAATCTGCCGCCGCCCACATCCCCGCCACTATTATAAAGCTATTAACCCCTTTTCCGCCAACTTCCCGTATCGCAAACACTATTTAAAACATAACCCCTATTCTGCCGCTCCACCGACACCGCCGCCACTATAATAAAGCTATTAACCCCTATTCCACCGCTCCCCGACAGCCCAGCCACTATAATAAAGCTATTAACCCCTATTCCACCGTTCACCGACATCGCGACACTAAAATAACGTTATTAACCCCTATTCCACCGTTCCCCGGCATCGCTGACACTAATAAAAGTTATTAACCCCTAAACCTCTGGCCTCCCACATCACCGCCACTAAATATAACTATTAACCCCTAAACCGCCAGCCCCCCACACCACATCGCAAAAAACTAAATTAAACTCCTAAACCTAACAATCCCCTAACTTTATATTAAAATTATAATATCCATATCTTAAAATAAATAAAAACTTACCTGTGAAATTAAAAAAACCTAAGTTTAAACTATTAACCTAAAATAACTATTATACTAAAATTAAAATATCTACCAATTAAATTACACATTAAAAAAAACTAACACTACTAAAAAAAGTCTAAAATTACAAAAAATAACAAACACTAAATTACGAAAACTAACAAACGAAATTATCAAAAATAAAAACAATTACACCTAATCTGATAGCCCAAGGCAGGAACTTAAACGGAAGGCACCACTGCCTGCAAGACCTTTCTCCCAAAAATAGCCTCCGAGGAAGCAAAAGTATCAAATTTGTAGAATTTAGAAAAAGTCGCCGCCTTACAAATCTGTTCAACAGAGGCCTCATTTTTAAAAGCCCATGTGGAAGCTACCGCTCTAGTGGAATGAGCTGTAATTCTTTCAGGAGGCTGCTGGCCAGCAGTCTCATAAGCTAAACGGATTATGCTTCTCAGCCAAAAAGAAAGAGAAGATGCCGAAGCTTTTTGGCCTCTCCTCTGTCCAGAGTAGACAACAAACAATGCAGATGTTTGACGAAAATCCTTAGTAGCTTGTAAATAAAACTTTAAAGCACGAACCACGTCAAGATTGTGTAATAGACGTTCCTTCTTTGAAGAAGGATTAGGACACAGTGATGGAACAACAATCTCCTGATTGATATTCTTATTAGATACCACCTTAGGAAGAAACCCAGGTTTGGTACGAAAAACTACCTTATCTGTATGGAAGATCAAATAAAGGGAATCACACTGTAAGGCAGATAACTCTGAAACTCTTCGAGCCGAAGAGATAGCTACCAAAAACAGGTCTTTCCAAGATAGAAGTTTGATATCTATGGAATGCAGAGGTTCAAACGGAACCCCTTGAAGAACTTTAAGAACTAAATTTAAACTCCATGGCGGAGCAACAGGTTTAAACACAGGCTTGATTCTAACTAAAGCCTGACAAACCGCCTGAACGTCTGGAACATCTGCCAGACGCTTGTGCAGAAGAATAGACAGAGCAGAAATCTGTCCCTTTAAAGAACTAGCTGACATTCCCTTCTCCAATCCTTCTTGGAGAAAGGATAATATCCTAGGAATCCTGACTTTACTCCATGAGTAACCCTTGGATTTACACCAATGAAGATATTTACACCATATCTTAAGATAGATTTTCCTGGTGACAGGCTTTCGAGCCTGAATTAAGGTATCAATGACCGACTCGGAAAAACCACGTTTTGATAAAATCAAGCGTTCAATCTCCAAGCAGTCAGCCGCAGAGAAATTAGATTTGGATGTTTGAATGGACCTTGGAGTAGAAGGTCCTGCCTCAGCGGCAGAGTCCATGGTGGAAGGGATGACATGTCAACCAGATCTGCATACGAAGTCCTGCGTGGCCACGCAGGTGCTATCTAAATCACCGAAGCTCTCTCCTGCTTGATCTTGGCAATCAGAGGAGAGGAAATGGAGGGAACACATAAGCCAGGCTGAAGGACCAGGGCACTGCTAGAGCATCTATCAGTGCTGCCTGGGGATCCCTTGACCTGGACCCGTAACAGGGAAGCTTGGCGTTCTGACCAGACGCCATCAGATCCACTTCTGGTTTGCCCCATAGTTGAATCAGCTGGGCAAATACCTCCGGATGGAGCTCCCACTCCCCCGGATGAAAAGTCTACCGACTTAGAAAATCCGCCTCCCAGTTCTCTACTCCTGGGACATGGATAGCTGAGAGATGGCAAGAGTGAACCTCTGCCCATAGAATTATCTTTGAAACCTCCAACATTGCCAGGGGGCTTCTTGTCCCCCCCTGATGGTTTATATAGGCTACAGTCGTGATATTGTCCGACTAAAATCTGATGAACCTGACCGCAGCTAATTGAGGCCAAGCCTGAAGAGCATTGAATATCGCTCTCAGTTCCAGAATGTATATCGGAAGGAGGGCTTCCTCCTGAGTCCACGAACCCTGAGCCTTCAGGGAGTTCCAGACTGCGCCCCAGCCCAGAAGACTGGCATCTGTCGTGACTATAGTCCACTCTGGCCTGCGGAAACTCATTCCCCTGGACAGATGGACCCGAGAGAACCACCAGAGAAGAGAATCCCTGGTCTCTTGATCCAGATTTAGCAGAGGGGACAAATCTGTGTAATCCCCATTCCACTGATTGAGCATGCAAAGTTGAAGTGGTCTGAGATGTAGGCGGCAAACGGAACTATGTCCATTGCCGCTACCATTAGGCCGATTACTTCCATACACTGAGCCACTGACGGTCGAGAGGTGGAATGAAGAGCACGGCAGGAAGTTAGAAGCTTTGATAACCTGACCTCTGTCAGAAAAATTTTCATTTCTACTGAATCTATCAGTGTTCCTAGGAAGGAAACTCTTGTGAGAGGGGAGAGAGAACTCTTTTCTTCGTTCACCTTCCACCTGTGAGACCTCAGAAAGGCCAGAACAATGTCCGTATGGGACTTGGCGATTTGAAAATTCAACGCCTGTATCAGAATGTCGTCTAGGTAAGGAGCCACCGCTATGCCCCGTGGCCTTAGAACCGCCAGTAGGGACCCTAGAACCTTCGTAAAGATTCTTGGTGCCATGGCTAACCCGAAGGGAAGAGCCACAAACTGGTAATGCCTCTCTAAGAAGGCAAACCTGAGGAACTGATGATGATCTCTGTGAATCGGAATGTGGAGATAAGCATCCTTTAAGTCCACGGTAGTCATAAATTGACCCTCCTGGATCATAGGGAGGATGGTTTGGATAGTCTCCATCTTGAAGGATGGGACCCTGAGAAATTTGTTTAGGATCTTGAGATCCAAGATTGGTCTGAAAGTTCCCTCTTTTTTGGGAACTATAAACAGATTTGAATAGAAGCCCTGCCCCTGTTCCTCCCTTGGAACTGGGTGGATCACTCCCATAACCAGCAGGTCTTGAACACAACGTAAGAATGTCTCTCTCTTTATCTGGTTTACAGATAATTGTGAGAGATGAAATCTCCCCTTTGGAGATAAAGCTTTGAAGTCCAGAAGATATCCCTGGGAACAATCTCTAATGCCCAGGGATCCTGGACGTCTCTTGCCCAAGCCTGGGCGAAGAGAGAGAGTCTGCCCCCCACTAGATCCAGTCCCGGATCGGGGGCTACTCCTTCATGCTGTCTTAGAGGCAGCCGCAAGTTTCTTGGCCTGCTTCCCCTTATTCCAAGCCTGTTTAGGTCTCCAGACTGGTTTGGACTGGGCGAAATTTCCCTCTTGTTTTGCATTAGAGGAAACTGAAGCTGCGCCACTCTTGAAGTTTCGAAAGGAACGAAAATTATTCTGTTTGGTCCTTAACTTATTGGACCTATCCTGAGGAAGGGCGTGATCTTTTCCTCCAGTAATATCAGAAATTATCTCCTTGAAGGGGATGTTAAGAAGCTTAGACTTTGAAGTAAAGTCTGCTGACCAGGACTTAAGCCATAGCGCCCTACGCGCCAAAATGGCAAAACCTGAATTCTTAGCCGTTAGCTTGGCTAAATGAAAAATAGCGTCAGAAATAAAGGAGTTAGCTAACTTAAGAGCTTTAATCCTGTCTAGAATATCGTCTAACGGGGTCTCCACCTGTAGAGCCTCCTCAAGAGACTCAAACCAAAAAGCCGCTGCATCAGTAACTGGGGCAATGCATGCAAGAGGCTGGAGAATAAAACCTTGATGTATAAAAAATTTCTTAAGGAGACCCTCCAATTTTTTATCCATAGGATCTAGGAAAGCACAACTGTCCTCGACGGGGATAGTTGTACGCTTAGCTAGGGTGGAGACTGCTCCCTCCACCTTAGGAACTGTCTGCCACGAGTCCTGTATGGTGGCATCTATGGGAAACATCTTTTTAAAAGCAGGAGGGGAGAGAACGGCACACCTGGTTTATCCCATTCCTTAGTAATAATTTCCGAAAACCTCTTAGGGACTGGAAAAACATCGGTGTAAACAGGTACTGCAAAGTATTTGTCCATATATATCGGACACAGGCAATAAAGCATCAGAAAGCTCTGTATTAATTCTAGCCCCAGAGTTGTCTCGCTTTCCTTGTAGCCCTGGCAGTTTAGAGAATACCTCTGTGAGGGTAGCATTCATAACTGCCGCCATGTCCTGTAAGGTAAAAGAATTAGACGCGCTAGATGTACTTGGCGTCACTTGAGCGGGAGTTATAGGTTCTGACACATGGGGAGAGTTAGATGGCATAATCTCCCTCTTTTTAGTCAGAGAATCCCCTGGAGATAAATCTTTAAGCGCCATAATATGGTCTTTATAGTTTATAGAAATGTCAGTACATTTGGTACACATTCTAAGAGGGGGTTCCACAATGGCTTCCAAACATATTGAACAAGGAGTTTCCTCTATGTCAGACATGTTTAAAAGACTAGTAATGAGACAAGCAAGCTTGGAAAACACTTTAATAAAGGTGAAACAGCAATTAAACAAAAACGTTACTGTGCCTTTAAGAGAAAAAAACTAGCACTTAAACTGCAAAACAGTGAAAAAATACAGTAAAATCTTTGAAATGTTTACAGTGTGAATAAGGGACTAAAGCAGCATTGCACCCACTTGCAAATGGATGATTAACCCCTTAGGCCCCAAGCCAGATTGAAAAACGTTAAAAAACAATTGAGCACCATGCCACAGCTCTGCTGAGGCTCCTACCTGCCCATAAAAACGATTTTGTGCAGAAATAACCCCTTTGAAATGGTTCTCAGATGCCAGGGGACTCTTCTAGGGAAGCTGGATGTCTCAGTCTGAATTAAAACTGCACAGTTAAAATAGGCCCCTCCCACCATGTACTGGATGTCAGAGGGGCCTTAATAAAATACTCCTGGGAGTATCTGACTAGCCATGTGGAAACTAGGCCCCAAATAAAGACTTATCTCCCTCAGAGAAAAAACGTCCTATTTTTGAAATCATGTAAACTTTTCCCTCAACTGAAGTTTCCCATATTAATCAGTTATGTGTGAGAACAGCAATGGACCTTAGTTACAAACCGCTAAGATCATCAAATCTCCAGGCAGAACTCTTCTTCTAATTTCTGCCTGAGAGAAAAACAGTACAACGCCGGTACCGTTTAAAAATAACAAACTTTTGATTGAAGGTAAAACTACACTAAGTCACCACATATCTCTTGATACTTCCTTTCTTGTCGAGAGTTGCAAGAGAATGACTGGGAGTGGCAGTTAGGGGAGGAGCTATATAGACAGCTCTGCTGTGGGTGTCCTCTTGCAACTTCCTGTTGGGAAGGAAAATATCCCACAAGTAATGGATGAACCCGTGGACTGGATACACCTTACAAGAGAAATGACGTTTCTGCGTGGGATTTCCATAGCGCCGGTATTACAAGTTGTGCAGTGAGGCTAAAATGCTTTACAGCCTATACCGACACGATCCATTACGCTATTTGAGACCACACACAAAAATGTTTCACAAAACTCATAACTAAACTGTTACAAAGTACATTAATGCCCATAAACTACCTATTAACCCCTAAACCTAGGCCCTCCCTCATTGCAAACACTATTTAGAACTTATTAACCCCTAATCTGCCGCCGCCCACATCCCCGCCACTATTATAAAGCTATTAACCCCTTTTCCGCCAACTTCCCGTATCGCAAACACTATTTAAAACATAACCCCTATTCTGCCGCTCCACCGACACCGCCGCCACTATAATAAAGCTATTAACCCCTATTCCACCGCTCCCCGACAGCCCAGCCACTATAATAAAGCTATTAACCCCTATTCCACCGTTCACCGACATCGCGATACTAAAATAACGTTATTAACCCCTATTCCACCGTTCCCCGGCATCGCTGACACTAATAAAAGTTATTAACCCCTAAACCTCTGGCCTCCCACATCACCGCCACTAAATATAACTATTAACCCCTAAACCGCCAGCCCCCCACACCACATCGCAAAAAACTAAATTAAACTCCTAAACCTAACAATCCCCTAACTTTATATTAAAATTATAATATCCATATCTTAAAATAAATAAAAACTTACCTGTGAAATTAAAAAAACCTAAGTTTAAACTATTAACCTAAAATAACTATTATACTAAAATTAAAATATCTACCAATTAAATTACACATTAAAAAAAACTAACACTACTAAAAAAAGTCTAAAATTACAAAAAATAACAAACACTAAATTACGAAAACTAACAAACGAAATTATCAAAAATAAAAACAATTACACCTAATCTGATAGCCCTATAAAAATGAAAAAGCCCCCCCAAATAAAAACACCTCCTAGCCTACAATAAACTACCAAAAGCCCTTAAAAGGGCCTTTTGTAGGGCATTGCCCTAAATAAATCAGCTCTTTTACCTGAAAAAAAATACAAAGACCCCCTAACAGTAAAACCCACCAACCAACCAACCCCTTAAAATAAAAAACCTAACTCTAACAAAAACCTAAGCTACCCATTGCCCTGAAAAGGGCATTTGTATGGGCATTGCCCTTAAAAGGGCATTCAGCTCTTTTACATTGCCCTGAAAAGGGCATTCAGCTCTTTTACATAAAGCCCAAACCTTAATCTTAAAAATAAACCCACCCAAAAAGATTTTTAAAAAAACTAACACTAACCCTTGAAGATCCACTCACAGTTTCTGAAGTCCAGACTTCCAGGTGGCGCAAAGTCTTCATCCAGGCGTGAGGTCTTCATCCATCCAGGCGACGTCTGCCAGTACTTAAGATGGCAGGGACAATTGTGGGGTGGGGGAGGGAAGAGAGCTGTTTGGGGGGGATCAGGGGGTCTGATGTGTCAGGTGGGAGGCTGATCTCTACACTAAAGCTAACATTAATCCTGCAAGCTCCCTAATTAACCCCTTCACTGCTGGGCATAATACACGTGTGGTGCGCAGTGGCATTTAGCAGCCTTCTAATTACCAAAAAGCAACGCCAAAGCCATATATATCTGCTATTTCTGAACAAAGGGGATTCCAGAGAAGCATTTACAACCATTTATGCCATAATTGCACAAGTTGTTTGTAAATAATTTCTGTGAGAAACCTTAAGTTTGTGAAAACATTTGTGAAAAAGTTAACAATTTTTTTTTATTTGATCGCATTTGGCGGTGAAATGGTGGCATGAAATATACCAAAATGGGCCTAGATCAATACTTTGGGATGTCTTCTAAAATAAAATATATATATGTCAAGGGATATTCAGGGATTCCTGAAAGATATCAGTGTTCCAATGTAACTAGCGCTAATTTTGAGGGAAAAAAAGTGGTTTCGAAATAGCAAAGTGCTACTTGTATGTATTTCCCTATAACTTGCAAAAAAGCAAAGAACATGTTAACACTGGGTATTTCTAAACTCAGGACAAAATTTAGAAACTATTTAGCATGGTTGTTATTTGGTGGTTGTAGATGTGTAACAGATTTTGGGGGTGAAAGTTAGAAAAAGTGTGTTTTTTTTCTTCTTCATTTTTTCCTCATATTTTTTTTATAGTAAATTATAAGATATGATGAAAATAATGGTATCTTTAAATAGTCCATTTAATGTCGAGAGAAACTGTATATAATATGTGTAGGTACAGCAAATGAGTAAGAGGAAAATTACAGCTAAACACAAACACAGCAGAAATGTAAAAATAGCCCTGGTCCTTAAGGGAAGGAAATTGAAAAGTGGCCTTGTCCTTAAGGGGTTAAGCAACTTTCTAATTTACTCCTATTACCAAATTGTCTTTATTCTCTTGGTATCTTTATGTGAAATGCAAGAATGTAAGTTTAGATGCCGGCCCATTTTTGGTAAACAACCTGGGTTGTCCTTGCTAATTGGTGGATAAATTCATCCACCAATAAAAAAGTGCTGTCCAGAGTTCTGAACTAAGAAAAAAGCTTAGATACCTTCTTTTTCAAATAAAGATAGCAAGAGAAGAAATAAAAATTGATAATAGGAGTAAATTAGAAAGTTGCTTAAAATTGCAAGCTCTATCTGAATCACGAAAGAAAAATTTTGGGTTCAGTGTCCCTTTAAATAAAGACTTAGTGATCAACCAAGATGTGAAAATCTTCACTAAAATTTTGGCTAACAGGCTTAAACATCATTTACCATCACTGATACACCCCGATCAGGTGGGGTTTATTAAAGACCGGGAAGCACCGGATAACATTAGACGCACAGTAGCCTTGGTAGACTATTTGAAAGATACAGAAACGCCTTCTCTGCTTCTATCCCTGGATGCGGAGAAGGCGTTTGATAGAGTTGATTGGCTCTATATGGGGGCGGTGTTAGAGCACTTGGGGTTTGGTAACAAATTCATAGAGGCGATCAAGAATATTTACTCCCAACCAGTAGCAACTATTAGAGCAGCAGGATACCAGTCTAGATCTATAAATATTTTAAATGGCACCCGACAAGGATGCCCACTTTCTCCACTGCTGTTTGCGTTGTGTGTAGAACCCTTAGCAGCATGCATACGCAACTCTGAAGACATTCATGGGGTCAAGTTGCAGAAAGGTGAATATAAATTATCATTATTCGCAGATGATATCCTACTTTCGATTACGAAACCTATGATATCGTTGCCCAACCTATACCACCTATTAGAGGATTTCTCCAAGATATCGGGTTTTAAGATAAACTCTGATAAATGCGAAGCACTCCCTTTATCATTACCAATGCACACTCGCAAATTGATAGAAGCTAACTTCGATTTTGTATGGGCTAGTAAATCTATCAAATATTTGGGTATCAATATTACAGACACAATAGATACACTACATAAGGTAAACTATAACCCAATATATAAAAGTATTAGGAAAGACTTAACCAAATGGAAAAAAGGGAATTTCTCTTGGCTAGGAAGATTGGCTATAATAAAAATGAACATCCTGCCAAGGCTATTGTATCTATTCAGAGCTTTACCTATTAAGATCCCATTGAGGGAACTGGAGGAGATGCAAGCAGAACTCAATAGATTCATAAGGGGACATAAAACTGCCAGAATAGCTGCCCAAGTGTTAAAAACTCACAAACAATTAGGGGGTGTCGGGGTCCCTAATCTTAGGGACTACTATCAAGCAGCCAGATTAGCGCAATGTGCATTACTAAATAAGGATTGCAGAGGAATCACATGGCCTAATATCGAGACGGATATAGGAGGACTAAATACCCCAGGAGACATTCTTTGGAACTCGCCTAACACACATAGTCACAGATTAGTAACACTAAAAATTACAGAAGAATCCAAGGCCATATGGAGATTCTTAACTAATAAACTGAATCTACTCTCCCCACGAACTACTATAATACCAATAAGGGCACTACTACCAACAGATTTCCATAAACAAATAACTAAATGGGAAAACAAGGGATTATGCAGGGTGGCAGATTACTTGGACAGAGGGAAAATGCTGACATACATACAACTAAGAGATAAAGTAAGTCCACATACTTTACATTGGTACTTGTACCTCCAACTCTCACATGCTATTAACAAATATAGACAAGCTTTAATTTGAGGGTATTCACATCCAAATTGGGGGAAGGGTTTAAGAATTACAGCTCTTTAATATGTAGCCCCCACTTTTTCAAAGGACCAAAAGTAATTGGACAATTGACTCAAAGCTGTTTCATGGACAGGTGTGGGCTATTCCTTTATTTCATCATCAATTAAGCAGGTAAAAGGTCTGGAGTTGATTCCAGGTGTGGCATTTGCATTTGGAAGCTGTTGCTGTGAACCCACAACATGCGTTTAAAGGAGCTCTCAATGCAATTGAAACAGGCCATCCGTAGGCTCCAAAAAAAAAAAAAAGAAGTTCATCAAAGAGATAGCAGGAACATTAGGAGTGGCCAAATTAACAGTTTGGTACATTCTGAAAAAAAAAGAACGCACCAGTGAGCTCTGTAACACAAAAAGGCCTGGATGTCCACTGAAGACAACAGTGGTGGATGATTGTAGGATATGTGGCGTAACTACTGCGGTCACAACAGTCGCGACTGCGGCCGGGCCCTCAAGGTCAGCCACTCTGGGGGCCAGCAGGTGTGACCTGACCTCTAAAAGTGAGTGCGTTTGCGCCTTTGTTAGGGGAAGCACACAAGTTTTTTTAAAAGCGCAGGCGGTGCAAGGTGTGTTGCGTGGCATCCGGAGACACTGGGAGCTTGCTAGCCATTCACTAACTACGGAGCCTGTGACTCGCTAAGCACTAAGGAAGCTCTTCTCAGTTGTATTATACCAGGAATACAAGCAAAAAGTATACACAATGTGAATAAATATACAATATTGATGAATAAACAGATGTGTTCAAAAACTAAGAACTAATACTCTCCTTTAAGGGTAGACCGCAGCCTTCTTACAGTCTCTCCTCTAGGACTGTGTGAATAGAACGTTGTAGAAAGATAGATGGCGCTGGTCTGTAAAATGATTTTTTCTCTGATAATGAAGAGAAAAAAGGGCTTGAGGTGTATATAGCTACTAGATAAATATGGGTGCAGTATACTCACTCCATATGCTGCAGCAGTTCAGCTCCAAGAACGTATGTCTCCAAAGAAGGATGTGTGGTGTTCCTGTGAAGCCTGTTATTGGAGACATACGTTCTTGGAGCTGAACTGCTGCAGCATATGGAGTGAGTATACTGCAACCATATTTATCTAGTAGCTATATACACCTCAAGCCCTTTTTTCTCTTCATTATCAGAGAAAAAAATCATTTTACAGACCAGCGCCATCTATCTTTCTACAACGTATTATACCAGGAGCCTGTGTATGCTTCTCTATACAGAGAGCTTCTAATCCACTGAGAATTACCGGAGCAAGGGACCCACTCATTACTACCTGGGTACATGACCGGAACATTGCACCCAGGATGGAGCTCTGAGTCCGAACAGAGGATGCAGCTTCTGTTCATGTGGACAGCGTGCTTGGGGCTGCTGGGGGCAGCTATATAATGGGACCGAGTCTGGGATGTCTCACAGGTTCCTCTTAACTTAAAGGGACACTGAACCCAAATTTATTTCTTTCGTGGTTCAGATAGAGCATGAAATTTCAAGCAACTTTCTAATTTACTCCTATTATCAATTATTCTTCATTCTCTTGCTATCTTTATTTGAAAAAGAAGGCATCTAAGGTTTTTTGGGGTTCCGAACTTTGGACAGCACTTTTTTATTGGTGGATGAATTTATCTACCAAATCAACAAGAACAACCCAGGTTGTTCGCCAGAAATGGGCCGGCATCTAAACTTCCTTTTTTGCATTTTAAATAAAGATACCAAGAGAATGAAGAAAATTTGATAATAGGAGTAAATGAGAAAGTTGCTTAAAATGTAATGCTCTATCTGAATCGCGAAATAAAAAATGTGAGTTCAGTGTCCCTTTAACTTAGATATTCACTGACTGGCTAGCACTCTGCACCTCACAAATAACCCACATTTACTTAGTCACAACCTCTGACTTAATTGTCACAATATCTTACCTCTGACTTTATTGTTACAATACCTTACCTCTGACTTTATTGTCCCAAAACGTTACCTCTGACTTTATTGTCACAAAACGTTACCTCTGACTTTATTGTTACAATACCTTACCTCTGACTTTATTGTCACAAAACGTTACCTCTGACTTTATTGTCACAAAACGTTACCTCTGACTTTATTGTTACAATACCTTACCTCTGACTTTATTGTCACAAAACGTTACCTCTGACTTTATTGTTACAATACCTTACCTCTGACTTTATTGTCACAAAACGTTACCTCTGACTTTATTGTCACAAAACCTTACCTCTGACTTTATTGTCACAATACCTTACCTCTGACTTTATTGTTACAATACCTTACCTCTGACTTTGTCACAATATCTTTCCTCTGACTTTATTGTCACAATACCTTACCTCTGACTTTATTGTCACAATACCTTACCTCTGACTTTATTGTCACAATACCTTACCTCTGACTTTATTGTCACAAAACGTTACCTCTGACTTTATTGTTACAATACCTTACCTCTGACTTTATTGTCACAAAACGTTACCTCTGACTTTATTGTCACAAAACGTTACCTCTGACTTTATTGTCACAAAACGTTACCTCTGACTTAATTGTCACAATACCTTACCTCTGACTTTATTGTCCCAAAACGTTACCTCTGACTTTGTCACAAAACGTTACCTCTGACTTTATTGTTACAATACCTTACCTCTGACTTTATTGTCACAAAACGTTACCTCTGACTTTATTGTCACAAAACGTTACCTCTGACTTTATTGTTACAATACCTTACCTCTGACTTTATTGTCACAAAACGTTACCTCTGACTTTATTGTCACAAAACGTTACCTCTGACTTTATTGTTACAATACCTTACCTCTGACTTTATTGTCACAAAACGTTACCTCTGACTTTATTGTCACAAAACCTTACCTCTGACTTTATTGTCACAATACCTTACCTCTGACTTTATTGTTACAATACCTTACCTCTGACTTTGTCACAATATCTTTCCTCTGACTTTATTGTCACAATACCTTACCTCTGACTTTATTGTCACAAAACGTTACCTCTGACTTTATTGTCACAATACCTTACCTCTGACTTTATTGTCACAATACCTTACCTCTGACTTTATTGTCACAATACCTTACCTCTGACTTTGTTGTCACTAAACTATTCCACTACTCACTCCACTTATAGTTAATAAGGTTAACACTAAGCGCCTAATGCTAAAGGGACCCTTAGCTTTAATAAATTGACCCCTAGCGGTCAAATAAGTAGATAATCAGAAAGAAAGTAATTAAAGCGCCAAAGGACAAAGGCCGGGTCTAAGTTAAGAGTAATATATCATTTATTCAGTACAATAAAAATATAAAAATATACCTTAAACACATTAAAATAATAATAATCGAGGATCCAAGATTTTACAATAAGTTAAAACCAAAATATAAAAATGAAGATACAATTCTTGACTTGAACAGTCTTGTGGACTGTCTAGCAATGTGATAAGTAGTATTCCAATATAAGAATAATTTGGTACAATCAATGTGTCTGCTGATGGGTATTAAAGTGTATTTTAATGTGTGTTTTAAAAGTGCGTTTTGGCTGAGGTGAATGTCTTCAAATAAAATATGAGTAACAGTGCCAAGTTGAGAAAAAAAATAATTAGTGTGTCTTCAAACTGAGTGTTCAAATCAAGTGTTGAAAAATATCCAAACAAATGATGGTGAAAGAACAGTGTAAACAAACGTTGAAAAAAGAACAGTGTAAAACAAACAATCTTTTACACAATTAGCAATCTTTAAATGATGTGTGATGTTAATCATACATAAAAGGGGAAATCAAGATTATATAACATGATAGCGAACTCCAAGAAAAAGAAAAATGGCAAAAAATGAAAAAAGAAAAAATAATATCCTGAAAAAATGTTAAGTCATACAGCCATGGGAAATGTCAGAATGAAAAAAGTGTACTTGTTTGTCCCAAATGAGATGCAGTGGTTTTTCTCCCAGTGTTATTTCTCCCAGTGTGAGGTGCAATAAGACTCCTAAGTGATGACCCAATCGGTCAGTTCAGTTTTCTGCAATATTGATCCTTTCTGTCAAAAAACAAGAACAATAATAGTGCAGACGTTTTTCACAACAAATTCCTATCAGAGTGTCACTTACCAGTCGACACGTTTCGGTCATGCATTGACCTTTATCAAGACTGGTTTTACCTACTTCTTTGGGTCTTTTTATACCCTGTTCAATTACTAATTTTTCGTATTTTCGTGCTACCGGAAGTGGAATTTACCACTTCCGGTTTCGGGTGGCAATGATTGTTTAGTATCGTTTTGTTAAAACTTATCTGTTGCTATTATATTATTCAAATAAAATTAGGAGCTTGTATCTTAGGCGTGTATAATTTAGGGCATTTGTTTAGTATTTCGTTTTAGTTCTCACTCCCGATTTTCTTGTGATCTGATTGGTCAGATGTGGGGCGTATTCTCTATACTTATTGCTATTGGCTATTAGCCTCGGTTTCTTAGGTGGGCACTAACAGCCTATTACATAAAGGGGTGTGTGTTATATCCATTCATCTATTCGTTCCTATTCTTAGTTTGTTGATAATTATAAAGGCGATTTAGCTATATATGATCTAAGATATGAATGGTAATATGTAACATACAATAATCACTTTCTGTGCTATTCTTAGTGTGATGCTAATTATGAAGAGGTTTTATTTCAATGTACGGTCCGGGATGTGGTTGATATGAAAACTATGTTAGACATTCAAAGTCAAAACAATAAAAATATATAAAAATATATAAAAATATTATTATAAAATACAAACTTACTTTATACATTGTACATTCTTAGCATTTGTTTTGCAACAGTGTTTTGCTGTTATAGTTAGCATGATTCAAAGGTGCACTGACAGATTTGTGATATATGAAGTTTCAATGTTTTATTATTTCTTTTTCCAGTCTTATTTCAATATCCCCGTGCTTTGTCATTTGTTTTTATTCTTTTTCAGATTCACAGATCTTTTTTACAAAAGGATTGGATTTCATAAATCTTCTCATTAAGTATTTTTAGATATATGTCGCTAATTACTGATTTTAAAGCTTCTTTCTGATTATCCAACTTGACGGTGAATTTTTCAGAGGACTGGGTTAATGGTTCTTCTCTAATAAACTAAATGTTCTGTCCTTTGTTTATGAGTTCTCTTGCTGTATTAGTGGGTTTTGGAATCAGAATAAGTATATCCACCTTTATTGGATATTGGAGGGCCGAACATAGGGGCCAATTGGTTATGATATTAAAACACCCATGTCTGGTCATCTATATATTATTTCTTTTTTTCTTTTCAAAGGAATCAGTGGGGATGTGCTTGAACATAAATCCCATTCATTAAAGCTGATATATTCAGTAGAATTTTCTACACAATAGAATTTTTTTATACAATAGAATTTTTTAACATCTAAGGTGTTTTGCATCTTAGAATTTTTAAGTGTCCTCATATATAGGTGTAGTGGTAAACATTAATAGGATAAATTGGGATAATTAAATGTTTCCTAGGGTAATCGAATCTTTTTGATGATCCAATATTTAAGTTAGCAATCTGATATATTTAACTAGTCCACTCGCTTTGGGGCTAGATAGACAGTGTAAGAGATAGATTAGAGATGATATATAAAGGGAGAGGTGTTACACATAAATTCTGATGTTTATTCATCTGTACTTTCATTTTCACCAGATTAATGTGGGATATTTGTGACGTTATTCATAAGTCTCCTGTCTATAATCATGATTCTTTTAGAGGGAAAGTTCTGATGCTTTTCTTCTTATGATGAAGTGTTTTCTCAGGATAGTCAAATTCTCTTACTTAGATATGGAAAAGGGGGAGGATGGGGACTGTTATATGTATAAGAGTTTCCCGGAATAGGCTTGTTTTCCTGAAATATAATATCTGGAGGGTTGTTTTAATCCTCTAGGATTGCTCTAGTACTCTTCCACAGCCTTATTTATTCTAAGCCAATCCTTAGTTAAGGTTCAGTAGATGAGACAGGTCCTCTTTATTGTTCAAACCTCTTGGATAGAGGGAATCAAGACGAAATATCCATTTTGACTCTTCAGTGAGTAGTTTTTTCTCCTGGTTGCCTCCTCTCCAATTCCTTGGTACTTTTTGTATTCCCATATATGTCAATGTTTTGATGTTTCCTTGATGTTTTTCTGAGAAATGTTTGTACAGTGCGGTCTCTTTATTGAGTTTTTCGATACACAGCAGATGTTCGCGTATCCTGTCCCTCAGTGGTCTGGACGTTTGTCCCACATATTGGAGACCGCACGGGCATTGGAGAAGGTACACAACATTCTTATCTTGACACCTTATTAGGTCCTTGATCTTGTATTTCTCTTTATTATTGTGTGATTGGAACATTGTGGATTTTTTGCCACATTTGCATGCCTTGCATGTGTGACAGGGAAAAAAACCTTTTATTATTTTCCCAAATGTATCTTTTATTCCAGATTGTTTGACCTTTTTGATACTTGGGGCTAGTTTGTTTTTCAGATTGTTGGTCCTTCTGTACACAAACTTTGGTCGTTGAGGTAGTTTCTCTCCTAGGATGTCATCATCCTTCAATATGTTCCAATGCTTCCTGAAGATGTCTTCGATAATACGACTGTTTTCGCTGTATTCCGTTATTAGTGGTACATCCAGGATCTCGTTGTTGTTATTCCCACTGGATTTATCTTTGTATTTGGTTAGTTCCTTTCTTTCAATTTTTCGGATCTCTTCTATCTTCTGATTCAATAGGTGTTCGTTGTAACCTCTCTCGATAAATTTAGCTTTGATTAACTGGGCTTGTTCCTCCCATTTTTGTGGATCTGAGCAGTTTTTCTTCATCCTTAGAAGTTGTCCCTTTGGGATATTTGCTTTCCAATTTCTGTGATGGCAACTAGTTTGGTGGACATAGTTGTTACTGTCCACCTGTTTGAAATGAGTTGATGTTTCAATGGTATTGTTCTTTATTTCTATTTTCAAATCAAGATAAGTAAGAGATTGGGAGTGAGAACTAAAACGAAATACTAAACAAATGCCCTAAATTATACACGCCTAAGATACAAGCTCCTAATTTTATTTGAATAATATAATAGCAACAGATAAGTTTTAACAAAACGATACTAAACAATCATTGCCACCCGAAACCGGAAGTGGTAAATTCCACTTCCGGTAGCACGAAAATACGAAAAATTAGTAATTGAACAGGGTATAAAAAGACCCAAAGAAGTAGGTAAAACCAGTCTTGATAAAGGTCAATACATGACCGAAACGCGTCGACTGGTAAGTGACACTCTGATAGGAATTTGTTGTGAAAAACGTCTGCACTATTATTGTTCTTGTTTTTTGACAGAAAGGATCAATATTGCAGAAAACTGAACTGACCGATTGGTTCATCACTTAGGAGTCTTATTGCACCTCACACTGGGAGAAATAACACTGGGAGAAAAACCACTGCATCTCATTTGGGACAAACAAGTACACTTTTTTCATTCTGACATTTCCCATGGCTGTATGACTGTTCACATTTTTTCAGGATATTATTTTTTCTTTTTTCATTTTTTGCCATTTTTCTTTTTCTTGGAGTTCGCTATCATGTTATATAATCTTGATTTCACCTTTTATGTATGATTAACATCACACATCATTTAAAGATTGCTAATTGTGTAAAAGATTGTTTGTTTTACACTGTTCTTTTTTCAATGTTTGTTTACACTGTTCTTTCACCATCATTTGTTTGGATATTTTTCAACACTTGATTTGAACACTCAGTTTGAAGACACACTAATTATTTTTATTCTCAACTTGGCACTGTTACTCATATTTTATTTGAAGACATTCACCTCAGCTAAAACGCACTTTTAAAACACACATTAAAATACACTTTAATACCCATCAGCAGACACATTGATTGTACCAAATTATTCTTATATTGGAATACTACTTATCACATTGCTAGACAGTCCACAAGACTGTTCAAGTCAAGAATTGTATCTTCATTTTTATATTTTGGTTTTAACTTATTGTAAAATCTTGGATCCTCGATTATTATTATTTTAATGTGTTTAAGGTATATTTTTATATTTTTATTGTACTGAATAAATGATATATCACTCCACTTATATCCACATTCCTTTAAACTTAACTTCTTTTTATCATCTTTATTGTTTTTTTACCTATGTCTGTTATCATTTCCCAATGATATCCTCTGTCATATATGTCACCTTTTCCTTTGGGAGGCTGTTCTCTATGTTCTGCTATTTCCCCTTCTCTGCTTCTTCCATTTGCACAATTGACTTCTTGCTTTCTCCACAATCTATGAAAATGTATCTGATTTATACCCTTTCACATTTGTCAGTGTACAAATTCACTAAAAGCTTCCTTGTCTCTCCAGATAAATCGTTACCTTTATTATCTGATTCACTATTCTCCCTAATCACTATTAATTAGTGAATATTTTCTATTGATATATTTTAAGAACTGGTGTAGCTGATAAAGACTTTAAATGTTTTCAGTCTAGTATTGTTAATACTACTCTATTGGCAAAGAAGTGGAATATTCTGCAATAGCCGAGACAATCACCTGATATCAACCTGATTGAGAACGCATTCTACCTGCAGAAAGACCCACGAACAAGCATTGCCAATTTGAATGGGAGTTCCTGTAGGAGCTTTAAATGCAACAAACTCTTATTGTCTACTTGCCTTAGTAAATTGTGCCATTAACATAATAATTATAGTTCAAATTGTCTAGACACCACAATTTTATCAACATTTTTCAAAATTGCACATAGATATTAAATAACCAAATATAGACATGTACATGCTCTAAAAAAATAAAAAAACACTTTTAATGCACAAACAGTGCTAATCCAACTCTTATTCAGTAGAAAATGGCTGTGTTATAAACATCTATAATAGTATCCCTTTAAATATCCCATTACTAAACCATTTTGTCCACCATTCTATTGTTATTAAAAAGGAGCTATATAAAGCTACCCCATCCCTTGGGGTGGCTGCCCACACTAATCAAAGTCTGGCAATAATAAACAAGATTTAAAAAAAAAAAAAAAAGTAGCACCCCCTGCAATAAACTGGGCCTACTCATTACCCTTTTCAATGCACACGTAACACCTTCATGAAAACCTCAAAGAACACCTGAACATCAAATTTTGAGCAGATGAACCCCATTTCACAAACAAAATTTACTGTACTCACATTTTACACATCTGGTGGATGAATCAGCCAACTCTTAATTATCTGAATAACCCCCCTCCCCCAATTTATTAACCTTATTTCTAAAAGTGTCCAACCTACTCCCATTATCCCATGATGCCAGATAAGCCTAGGAACCCCAACAGACCACAACACTTTAAGTAAAGAGAGCAAATAAACCAATTGGAGTATTATATGCAAAGCTTGTAGTCTATGCTTTAAGAGGCATAGCGGAAATTAAGCAACATAAAAACCAAGAACATCCAAATAAGCAATGAGTGCTTGAAAATATCCCTCAATTAGTACTCTCAAAAGTAGCCCACATATGGTGGCTAACAGCCTTGGAATTTTATTTACAGCGTAAAACTCATCAGTTATCCTAAATGTTTAGAGTATTCCTAAATGTTTTTTAAGAAACATAGAATATACATGTTGTAATATACTGAGTTTTCTTGAATTCATTTTCAAAATATGTTTTATTATTGTCCTATTCTCCTCTTTAGACATCATTTTAGAACCTCATTCCTTTGCCCTTGTTAAAACCACAAGTTCTTCAGACAAAACACCATTCCTGAAAATAATAAAGCAGACTTGCATGGGGGTTGTTAATATTTTTTAAAAATAACTTTATTAACCTGTGACAATATGTGCAGTTTAATTCAAAGGGGATACTAATAACAACCATATATTAGTCTTCATTAAAAGGAACCATAAGATTCTTGAATATGTTATAAAAGGCAGTGCACAAGCAGTTCTGGTGAACTGCTTTTGCAATGCCGCCCCCTGCAGATTTGCAGCCAATCGGATGCTAGCAGGGGGTGTCAATCAACCCGATTGTATGAGATCGGGCGGATTAATATCGCCGCCTCAGAGGAAGCATATGAGTTAACCCCTTAATGACCACAGCACTTTTCCATTTTCTGTCCGTTTGGGACCAAGGCTATTTTTACATTTCTGCCGTGTTTGTGTTTAGCTGTAATTTTCCTCTTACTCATTTACTGTACCCACACATATTATATACCGTTTTTCTCGCCATTAAATGGACTTTCTAAAGATACCATTATTTTCATCATATCTTATAATTTACTATAAAACAAATTATAAAATATGAGTAAAAAATTGAAAAAAACACACTTTTTCTAACTTTGACCCCCAAAATCTGTTACACATCTACAACCACCAAAAAACACCCATGCTAAATAGTTTCTAAATTTTGTCCTGAGTTTAGAAATACCCAATGTTTACATGTTCTTTGCTTTTTTTGTAAGTTATAGGGCCATAAATACAAGTAGCACTTTGCTATTTCCAAACCATTATTTTTCAAAATTAGCGCTAGTTACATTAGAACACTAATATCTTTCAGGAATCTCTGAATATCCATTGACATGTATATAATTTTTTTTAGTAGACATCCCAAAGTATTCATCTAGGCCCATTTTGGTATATTTCATGCCACCATTTCACCGCCAAATGCGATTAAATACAAAAAATCGTTCACTTTTTTACAAATTTTTTCACAAACTTTTGGTTTCTCACTGAAATTATTTATAAACAGCTTGTGCAATTATGGCTTAAATGGTTGTAAATGCTTCTCTGGGATCCCCTTTGTTCAGAAATAGCAGACATATATGGCTTTGGCGTTGCTTTTTAGTAATTAGAAGGCTGCTAAATGCCACTGCGCACTACACGTGTATTATGCCCAGCAGTGAAGGGGTTAATTATGGAGCATGTAGGGAGCTTTTAGGGATACTTTTAGCTTTAGTGTAGTGTAGTAGACAACCCCAAGTATTGATCTAGGCCCATTTTTGGTATATTTCATGCCACCATTTCACCGCCAAATGCGATCAAATTAAAAAAACGTTAAATTTTTCACAATTTTAGGTTTCTCACTGAAATCATTTACAAACAGCTTGTGCAATTATGGCACAAATGGTTGTAAATGCTTCTCTGGGATCCCCTTTGTTCAGAAATAGCAGACATATATGGCTTTGGCGTTGCTTTTTGGTAATTAGAAGGCCGCCAAATGCCGCTGCATTTCACACATGTATTATGGCTAGCAGTGAAGGGGTTAATTATGTAGCTTGCAGGGTTAATTTTAGCTTTAGTGTAGAGCTCAGCCTCCCACCTGAAACATGAGACCCCCTGATCCCTCCCAAACAGCTCTCTTCCCTCCCCCACCCCACAATTGTCCCCGCCATCTTAAGTACTGGCAGAAACTCTGCCAGTACTAAAATAAAAGCTATACTTGGGCTTTTTTTTGTTTTGTTTTTTTGGCATATTTACATATGCTGCTGTGTAGGATCCCCCCTTAGTCCCCAACCTCACTGATCCCCCACCAAACAGCTCTCTAACCCTCCCCCTCTGCCTTAATGGGCGCCATCTTGGGTACTGGCAGCTGTCTGCCAGTACCCAGTTTAGTAACAAATGTGCCTTTTTTTTAAAAAAAAATCCCTTTTCTGTAGTGTAGCTTTCCCCCCCCAAGACCATCCCCCCACCCCTTCCAGATCCCTTAGCTGTTTATTTGTAATATTTTAAACTTTTTATTTTAACTTTTCACAGCCTTATTTTTCCGTAGTGTAGCGGTTCCCTCCCGCTCCCGCCCCGTCCACG
The DNA here is from genome assembly GCF_027579735.1 of Bombina bombina. Taxonomy (NCBI): domain Eukaryota; kingdom Metazoa; phylum Chordata; class Amphibia; order Anura; family Bombinatoridae; genus Bombina; species Bombina bombina. The sequence goes on from NC_069502.1 coordinate 690,500,041, forward strand.
CGCCCGCCCGCTGCCTCCGTGCACGCGCGCGCTCCCGACGGTTCCGCCCCCGATCCCGCCCCCCTTCTCTCCACTCGGCACATCGATGGCCGCCCACCCGCCTCCCAGACTTGCTCCCACCCACCAACGATACCGGCCACCAATGTCCGGTGCAGAGAGGGCCACAGAGTGGCTCTCTCTGCATCGGATGGCCAAGGGGGGTTATTGCAGGATGCCTCCATATCGAGGCATCACTGCAATAACCGGAAAGCAGCTGGAAGCGAGCAGGATCGCTTCCAGCTGCTTTCCAGACCAAGGACGTACGCCACACGTCCTCGGTCATTAACTGTATTTTTTTTGAGGACGTCTGGCGTACGTCCTTGGTCATTAAGGGGTTAAAGGGACACTGAACCCAAATTTTTTTCTTTCATGATTCAGATAGAGCATGCAATTTTAAGCAACTTTCTAATTTACTCCTATTATGAATGTTTCTTTATTCTCTTGCTATCTTTATTTGAAAAGCAAAAATATAAGTTTAGAAGCCGGCCCATATTTGGTTCACAACCTGGGTTGTTCTTGCTGATTGGACAGCACCAATAAACAAGTGCTGACCAGGCTTTTGAACCAAAAATTGGCTGGCTCCTTAACTTAGATGCCTTCTTTTTTATTCTTCAAATAAAGAAAGCAAGAGAACAAAGAAAAATTGATAATAGGAGTAAACTAGAAAGTTGCTTAAAATTGCATGCTCTATCTGAATCATGAAAGAAAAAAATTTGGCTTTAGCTTCCCTTTAAAGGGCCATTATGCACTCAAAAAAATATGGGCTAATTAAATAAAGCATTAAAAGAAAATAAAGTTTTAAATTAACATGTTTTATCAATTTTGCTGCTTAAGGTCCTAAAAATGATGTTAAAGTTTAAAGTCCTCTGAGAATACGTTCGTAGTACCCAGTAGCTACAGAACAAGGCTTTTTTCCACACTCCCTAACTTGTGTTTAGACAGCCCTCCTATTGGAGAGCTCTGTGTAATGTGCTTTGTAGTGCAGTCATATGTTGAAAGGCAGAAACGATGTAGATATACACAGAAGCTGCAGAATTCCACTTCCCTTTCCCTCTCCGGTTACCACAAATCTCCTCTAGTCTCTGCACACTCTAATTAAATGCCGTGGTAACCGAGAGGGGGGAGGGAAGTGGATTTCCCTAAAAGTTTTTAAGGGATATGAAACCAAACATTTTCTCTCATGATTAAGATAAAGTATACATTTTTAAACAAATTTCCAATTTGCTTCTTTTATCACTTTTGTTTAATTCTCCTAGTATCCTTTATTGAAGGAGCAGCAATGCACTACTAGGAACTAGCTGAACACATTGGTAAGCCAATGACAAGAGGCATATTTGCAGTGTGCAGTCACCAGCTAGCTCCCTGCTCCTGAGCCGACCTAGGTATGCCTTTTTAACAAAGGATACCAAAAGGACAAAACAAATTAGATAATAGAAGTAAACTGGAATGCTGTTTAAAAGTGCATGCTCTTTCTGGATCATACAGTGTCCTAGTCTGTAATGATCTGGCATCTGCCTTCATATGGAAACAGAGCACCGATCGTGCTACAGTTCAATATGAAAACAGATGCCATGAGTTTAGGAACTCCAGCTCTCGGCTGTAAGCTTTTAGGCTGGAGCTTCTTGCAGCTTCAACCTATATATATGTTGTGCGGTACGATAAGCAAAGTACTGCACAATGTATATATAAGTCATCATGTTTAACCCTTTGTGTGCTAATGACGGCTCTGAGCCGTCACAGAGTTTCTCACTCTGGTACTAATGACGGCTCAGAGCCGTCATGAGCACTCTCCCACCTTGAGGGAGATCTGGGGGCTCGTTACTGCTCCTACCCCGGCGATCGTGCCTGTAGAGTGACAGGCATCGCCGGGGCTTCACGTGATGCGCAGTGACGTCACGCGCAATTACGTGATGATGTCACTGCACGACTTTATTTATACTTAACAATGTTAAGTATAGGAGGAGGGGGCACTAAACCCAATTTTTTTTCTTTCATGATTTAGAAAGAGAATGCAATTTTAAACAACTTTCCAATTTACTTCTATGATCTAATTTGCTTTAATCTATTAATATTCTTTGTTGAAAAGCATATATAAATAGGCTCATTAGCTGCTGATTGGTGGCTGCACATAGATGCCTTGTGTGATTGGATCACCCATGTGCATTGTTATTTCTTCAACAAAGAATATCTAAATAATGAAGAAAATTTGTTAATAGAAGTAAATTGGATTATTGTTTAAAATTGTATTCTCTAGCTAAATCATGAAAGAAACATTTTAGGTTTCATGTCCATTTAACATCTTTTTTTACTGCAATTGTTTTTCAGTAGCCCAACTCCACCCACCATTTTGGCTGGGCTAGCCATTGTCATAATGATAGTATAATGTACATTGTGTTGTTATCTGCTAACACCAAATAGCGACATATGTGGCAAGGTTAGCCTAGAAAAGGCCGCAGGGTGCATTTTAAGTTCTGAGAATTAGAAATTGCTCAATTTTAGAGCTAAATTACATAAAAAGGGGCAAAATAAATAATGAAAATATATTGCAAAGTTGTTTCATTACACATAACTAAACATTTGATCTAAAAATTCCTTTAAATCTGACCTCCACTTGTGTACATTTATAGTTTATGTCACATTCTCTAATATTATTAATGTGATTCTAAAAGAAAATGAAGACTAAAGAATTAAGAGAAATAAATTTGGCCATTCAATATTCCAGTGTGCAGAGCTGGATAAAGTAATCTATAAGCAGAAGTTACATCACACCACCCAGGTACTGCAGATAAAAGGTTGTCCTGCCAAATGCTCATACAAGATAGAGATGTATGAGACAGGTCTTAAAGGAACATTGTACACTAGATTTTTCTTTGCATAAATGTTTTGTAGATGATCCATTTATATAGCCCATCTGGGAGTGTTTTATAAAAATGTATAGTTTTGTTTATTTTTTAAGAACATTGTGCTGATTTTCAGACTTTTCATATGCAGGGAAGGGGGGGGGGGGGGTATCTGCTCTTTTTGTTCACCCAGCCCCTTTTACTGGGTGTTCCACCTGATAAACAGTGCTAAACTGGGAGCTTTAAAATGTTTTATACTGGATTTTTAGATCAGTATCTGTGCATATTTTTCTTTATAGTGTCAATTACACGCAGTTATATGAAAATTGGTGTACACTGTCCCTTTAAGGAGGCCATTGATCATCTTGAGAGAGCAAGAGTGCTGGTAGTGAAGTAATGGTGCGCTAATCGGCCATATCAAGCGCTCTGCATAACATTGGCCTGTACAGGAGAGTGGCAATAATGAAGAAACTACAGAGAAATTACCCTCTTAAAGCACATCTGGAATTTGCCAGAAAGCAGATATGATGTGGCACAAGGAGTTATGTCTGTGCAAATGAATCTACAATAGGAGGAAACCTAGGCATCTTGCAAATAAAGATGGAATAACGAACGGAACAAAATGCAGCAAGACCCTCCTCCTCATGAATTAATATGTTTTGTTTAGTCTGTTTTATGTGTATTAGATTTTTTAGCCATTAATATCTGCCATTGTGTATGCTTACTCATATACCAAGCTCTACAAAATTTGATTACAGTTTATAAATAGATAATAATAACATTTTGTTGTAGCAAATATTACTTTAAAATACCTTGTGTTTTCAGGGACCTTAAACACTTTGAGTTGGTAATATAAAATGATAAGTTGTATATATATATATATATATATATATATATATATATAGAGGCTGTATTGTCCGAGCCACAGGAAGGAGCAGAGTACACTGTTGTGGTTGACTGTATTAGGCTTTTATTCCTTAGGGAGATACTAAAGCTGCTCAGTACAACAGCGGCTTTGAAGGGATAGAAGGTCAAAAATTAAATGTTCACAGGTGCATTTCAATTTGAAATATAAGCATTTTTGCAATATACTTTTAACAGCAAAAATGCTAATAGTAAATAGTGATTACTGTTTTTCAGCGGCATACACACATATCCTGTTAGGGCCCATGCACCCGTATTTAAACACCAGAGAGCTGACGGTGGTGTGTATTGTTTCTAAATACCGTATTGTCCCGAGTATAGTCCGCACTTTTTTCCCCTAATGTGAGTCTTTAAACTAGGGGTGCGGCCTACAATCGGGTTGTTACTCTCTGCTGCTCTCCTACAGGGAGAATTGTGCCCCTACGAACAATGTGTCATTTTAGAACAGAAAATAATGTCTCCACTCCACCAACTGCCACTGAAAATGCTAATTATTCCTGCCTCTCTGGCATTCCGCAGTGTTCCTGGCTTTAACTGTAATCTCCCTTCAAACACCAGACAGGCAGGTGAGGGTATACAGTAAAAACGGTAAGCGCTGTTCTTGTTCTAATTACAGGGAGGGGGTTTGGGCACACACTGGCTTCCAGGAGACTCTGCCGACCGCCGCTGCACCAAAGCCCCAGCATACAACACCCTACAATGTCAGATTGTTGGGTACTTTTGTGGGTACAGAGTGAGCCTTTTTTTTTTTTTTAACCAGTGTTGACGTAAATGCCCAAATATTTATTTAAAACTACAATGCCCATGATTCATTTGGCCATTGAAGGAGCCAATGCGCCCAGGTCCGCTTGTGCTTTAAAAATTGTCCAGCAATCTGATGGGTCTAATGTTGTTAGTGGAGCGCATGCATGCAATCAGAAAGCTGATGGAACGTTAGCTGATCTGCCAAGTTTGCTAATGTGACAGAACCTGGCAGGAGAGACACAGAGCCACCACGCCAGCACACCACTGCTTAATAGGGTGAGTAGTGGCACTATGTGAAGGAAGGAGGCTGAGTGGGTTAAGAGGAGGCAGCCTATGAGGGTTATGAGGGGGCTGTGTGTGTGTGTGTGTGTGAGGGGGGGAGAGTAAGGAGACTGTTAGCAAGGGAGGAATGCTAAGAGATTAAGGAGGTGTCTGCATTTGTGAGGGAGATAGGGGGGCTAAATGGGGGGAGGATGAGAGGGGCTGTGCCTGAGGATAAGATTAGAGCTGAAGGAGAAGGAGGGTGAGAGTGTAAGGAGAAAAGGGCTGAAAGGGTCAAGGGGTGTAAAAATTAAATTTCTTTAAAATGGCACCAAACTTTAGGGGTGCGGCCTATAATCAGGAGCGGCCTATACTCGGAACAATACGGTACATCATTTGTGTCATACAAGCCACTGCTAAATCTCTGGATATGTGCATATGCCACTGAAAAACAGTAATACATTTTACTAGAAGCATTTTTGCTAATGGAAATACATCACAAAAATGCTTCTATTTAAAATTGCAATGCACCCATGCACATGCTATTTTTGACCTTTCTATCCCTTTAATGTACTGGATGATCTCACCACTACAATCACTATTTATTAACAGCCAATAAAAAATTGCATGGGTAAGCAAGGTACCCTACCTGTTTTTTACTACAGCTAAGTCATAACTGCAAATACACCAACAGAAAACAAGCACATGAATGTCATTGCATGAATATTACACAATTTTATAGTTAGAACAAGGCATAATAATATTATTTTTTTAAATATAAAAGATAGCCTGTGGTCAGACTTTTGAGATTGTGTTAACCACTAAGGTTCCAGATACCACAAAACTTTACAAGCCTATCTGGCATCCAAGGCGTTAACAAGAATACTTCTTGGGGCTTCCACATTTAGCAAAATTACTGCCAACAAAGCAGTGTTGCAATGTTACCTCCAAATTTGAAAAGATGTAAGTACAAAAATAAAGTTTTTTTAGTGCTGTACACAAATTGAACAAATAAAATCAGCAAATAATGTAAATGTAATACAATATACACTTTTAAAGTCATTTTAGTTGTAAACTGGTATAACAAAATAACATTGCCGTTAAATAATAATTAGAAACAAAAAATGATTGCCAAGTTAAAAAATCTATTTGCTAACTCACGTGCATTAGAAGGAACATAGATTGCTGCCTCCATCATTATATAGTGGTGTTAATATTTTTCCATAGCAACATAGCCACAATTATTATTTTTAATTTGGAGTCCATACATCCTTAAGGAGTTTAAAGGGATATTAAACCCACATTTTTTTCTTTAAAGTGAATGTCAATTTTGATGAATTAGTGCCCGGTTTTTAATAATCCTATTAAAAACAAGGGCACTTCAATTCATCAAAATTGACATTTCACTTGTTTTCTTCAAAAACTTACCTTTTAATCCTGGCAGCCGCTCCAGCACTTCCTCCGCCCGTCGCAAGCCGTCTTTGCGGGTCCAAAATGACGAATCCGGCTTCCCCCTAACACAGTGTTCCATCAGGCCAAGATTCACCCACCGGGGAAGCTGGATTTGTCATTTCTGACGTCTGCAGAGGCTGGGGGAATCGCTGGAGCGGCTGCCAGGATTAAAAGGTAAGTTTTTGAAGAAAACGAGTGAAATGTCAGTTTTGATGAATTAAAGTGCCCTTGTTTTTAATAGGATTATTAAAAACCGGGCACTAATTCATCAAAATTGACATTCACTTTAATGATTCAAATAGAGCATGCAATTTTTTAAGCAACTTTCTAATTTAATCATATTATCTATTCAGGAATGTAAAGTTTATGAGCTGGACCATTTTTGGTTTAGCACCTGGGTAGTGCTTGCCACAAATAAGCAAGAGCTATCCAGGGTTCTGATCCTAAAATGGGTCGGCTCCTAAGCTTTAGATTGCTGCTTTACAAATAAAGATAGCAAGAGAACGAAGAAAAATTATAATAGGAGTAAATTAGAAAGTTGCTTAAAATTGCATACTCTATCTGCATCATGAAAGAAAAAAGTTGGATTTAGTATCCCTTTAATATCACTGCCAGCCAAGTTTACAGAACACACACAAAAAGTGAACACCAAATGATAATCACTTCACCATGGAGGACAGTGCAGCATTTGTACCCCTAGGCAGCAGGGGGAACACACTAAGATTTTGCTGATATGTGTTATGTTATTTTAATTTTGTGTTACTTGACCAAAATAAAATTTGGAATCTCATAAATGATGAGGCATTGGCTGCCAATAATACATTTAAAGGACTAATAATTTGATCACTGTAATTAAAGTGTTAAATAAGTATGTCCCAGTGGTGATCAAATCCTGCTTTGTGTCAAAGTTTAAAACGTTGCTGTTTTAATTGGTTACACTATCCAGATTACCTAACCTCACACAAATACCATTAACTCCTTGTCTGCCAGAGGGACTACACGGATTGCTGCTCTCAGAGAGACAATATGTTATATGTTAGGTTCACAGTTCCTTGAGGCAATTTATCTGTATCCCTGTCCGTAAAGGAAATGATGACCATTCTTCCCTGCAAGTATTATCTCCTTATATTGCAGTTCTAATAAACATTGTGGAGGGCGCGCATGTTTACATTAGGTTTCCTCTGCGGTGTCATTACTGTTAGAAAAAACACTTCCTCTTTTGCTATACGACAGCTGAAAGTTTCCACTCCCCCATCACATTCCCTGCCACATAAATAAGCTATGTGTGAGTGACATTATCAGAATGGGAGTGTCCGCTGATCCACTATCAGAGAATGCAGGTCTGTTAAGCCAGCAGGGCGTCACTGGGAGGGTGGGCATTCCATACATGGGACATCCCTCGCCGGTCAGATACGCCCAATCCAGAGGTTTTACTTAAAAAAATGGGATCTCGGTCAAGTCAACGGGCAGGCAGCGTGTCCGAGGTAACAGGAGCCAGGACACAGGAGGTGGGGGCAGATCTGAAGCAGGTAGAGAAACAGAAAAGGCAAATCTTCATTCGTTGCATGGATTGTGCAAACTATGTAGTTCTTTGCTTTCAGGAATCAGGAGTCATATAAAAAAAGAAACAGGTTACTTTGCATTTTGAGAACAATTTTTTATGAATTTTTATGAACTAATCGTTTGGTGCTAATAGTTTGCATAGCAACGTTGCTTTTCCTGTTCTCACCATTTGCATGTGTACGTGCTTTATGCACCTTGTTGACAGAAGTTGAAAAGATGTCTGAAGATAAGAAAGAATCATCAACAGATTTGCAAGGTGAGGAAGGTCTTGGCGAAGAATTAGATCTTAAAAGCGCTGAGGTCGAACTTGATCCTTCTGGTGAAGAAGACACAGCAGCTGCAGAAAGCTCACCACTCAATGTAGAAGAAAAGAAAGAAAATGGGGAGTGGAGCTCAGGACCTTTAAAAGAGGAAAAGAAGATCAGTGATGGGGAGCCAGAGCCCCTCATGGACCCAGAAGGGGGGAGCAAGGAGTTTGTACCCCCAGAAGGTGGCTGGGGATGGGTGGTCATGCTGGCAGCCATGTGGTGTAATGGCTCAGTATTTGGCATCCAGAACGCCTGTGGGGTCCTATTCGTATCCCTCATTGAAGTGTTTGGCTCTAAGGATGACGAACAGCTGAGGTTCAAGACAGGTAAGTGTGACACAGACACCTACCTAGTGATATTGGCATATTAAAAGTGCCACACGTGGACACGTGGAGCTTTATGAGTCGGCTTTAGCACACATTTGCCCCGGAAATATGACACAAGTTTTCTCTGTAGAAATATGGGAACACAGCATTTCTGATTTTAGTTTGTGAGGTGAATGCTGTGAACCCGATTCCAACCGCAGAGCAGACAAAAGCATATGCCAAACATTATTCACTATGCCGATTACTTTCCATCTCCTCTGTTGCTTGGAGTGGACCTAATATGCCTATGATAGCTATGTTTGAAAGGTATTAGCTCCAGTTATAAATCCCGTGTTGGTTGCCAGGGTAGCTAAACAATTCGTTGCTGTCCTGGTCGGCACAAAATGTGTTAAAGCTCTAGCAATAATATTGATTCCCTTTAGAACAGGCCCTGACTATAGATGATCTGACTAGTAAATAGAATGGTGCAGGCCGAGATTTATTCTAAAAATATGATTTTATGTGTAACGTTTAAAACTGTGATACTTTCAGCCTCAGTTATTTTGTTTAACCGTTATACATGGTATGGGGACACACTAGCAGCTAACAAAACTTTTCTAATTTTGGACTCATTCTTGGCACTAGTATGTGTTTATTATAGATTGAGTCATTCGGAGGGCAACTATAGCAAGCTCTCTATTTTCTATTTTTCTTTCTTAGCTCTGTATATTTAATTCCTAAACTACAGCCAAAGGTATTTTAGTTTATAAACCACACGTGCCCCAGGAAATTGGCATATTTATACTGACTTTATTTTTAGATCTGGTTTAGATTGGTGTCTGCATGCAATAAGCAGTGCGAGGATTGCATGCAGATTGCATTACCATATGTTCATTTTATATATAAAGTAATATAGCTACAGTCCACAGAAGGTTTTTAAACTATATTTCTCATTGGAATGCACTTCTTATCCCCTAGGGATGAGAGTAGATAGTGAAACCTGTGTTGGAGCATTTTGTTCTAGAATGTCATCACAGCCCTTACCGTGTCTAATGCATTGATCTGCGTATTTCTCTGCAAGACAAGGATGCATGTGATCATCTGTTTTTATCTCAGCACATAAATGCATTTTTTTAACACAAAAGGCTCCCCTTGAGGCTAAGAGCCAAAATAGAACAGCAGTTTGGTTTAAATTTCACCCAAATGTAAGAGTGATGATGTGGGGGGTGGAAGACAAAACAACTTGTTGCCAACAATTAAAGGGAAAGTCAACCCAAAATTTCAAATAGGTAATTCCTATAAACTTTCTAACGATTATTCATTAGATAGCCCAATTTATATGCCTAAAGCGTTTCTAAGTTTTAGTACTTTTGTTTTGTCTGCCAGTTCAAATGAATAATGGTTAGAAAGTTTATAGGAATTACCTATTTGAAATTTTGGGTTGACTGTCCCTTTAAGCAGCATACAGATGTGAACAAAAGTGCATAATGTTTCAATATATATTTGCCTCTCAAGTTGTTTAAAGTGAAGGTCAATTTCGATGAATTAGTGCCCGGTTTTTAATAAACCTATTAAAAACAAGGGCACTTTAATTCATCAAAATTGACATTTCACTCGTTTTCTTCTAAAACTTACCTTTTAATCCTGAAAGCCACTCCAGCGATTCCCCCGTCCGTCGGAAGGCTCTTCTTACATCAGAAATGACAAATCCGGCTTCCTCCAATCACGTCTTCCCCCCTGGGGGGATCATGGCCTGATGCAACGTTGTGATTGGAGGAAACCGAATTCGTCATTTTGGACCCGCAAGGACTCGACAAACCCAGGAGTCAGGAGCCACTGGCTCCTATTTCAATGAATTAGTGCCCAGGAGTCAGGAGCCACTGGCTCCTATTATTTTACCTCTGGCTTATAACTTTTTAAGTTGTTCTCCATATACAAATACCACTGTATGGCTTCTAAAAGTATGTCTGGCTCCTAAATATCCTTATTAGATTCTAATTTTTAAACAGATTTGTCGAGCACTTTAATATGGCAATCTTGGGAACTCGTCAATTTACTTTAAACATTTTTTAAGTGAAATGTCTTTTTTTTAGTATAGTATACTTATGTATTTTTATATGCTATTATTGTGCAAATGTGGACTATGTGGAGATTCTGCTGATCTCGTAAGCAAATTTAATAATTTGACTCAGTGTGAAATCTATAATACTCCTCATTGAGTTATTGCATGTGTAAGTATATCACTCTACTTCCCAATTTTTAAACTCCCATGTGTCTTGGACTGCACAAGGTATGTATTAATGTTTGTTAGAGGTTCATTCTAAGGGTTTGATTTATCAATCAAGGGTGGACATGGGCTTACATATTTGCCCCCTGTCCGTCCCAGTTCTCCTCTGGCAGGCAGCAATCTGCTGCTGCACAAGAGCTCTATTTTTTCGCTCACATGCAACATCACCCCCTGCCCGATCACAGCCAATCACGCACGTGCAGGAGCTGTCAATCTCCCCGGTCAAATGAGACCGCTGCTTGATAAATACTGACCGAAGGTTCTTTTGTGAGAACCTTCAGTTGAAGGGAGGAGAAGGGCTTCATAAATCAAGCCCTAAATGTTCTTTTTCGTTTAATCATCAATCACTTTGTTCTTTTCATATGTATTTCATCCTCTGAAGTTGTTTTACAGACAAGATGTAGTCAGCTAATGCTACCTTGTATGAAAGGCAGAAGTGTGGTAAAAGACTGTAAATTCCTACAATATTTATCTAGTCTTATGTAGTCAGACAAGTTCAGTAACCTAGAGTACCAAGTCTATGATGCCATAAACAGCAAGGGGGAGGCACTCACACTTCAAATGGTTACTGTAATATTTATATATTTATATTGTTAATGTAAAATTAAAAAATATTACATTAAAAAAAAGTATTGGGTTTGAAGTAAGAAATTAAAATATGGTACAGTACCTTCTACTGAGATAAGGGCACTAGTAAAACTTTTGGTGAGCTTACAAGTTAAATGGACGTGAAACCCACATTTTTTAGTTCAAGGTTCTGATACAGCATACAATTTTAAACAACAATCCAATTTACTTCAATTAAAAAAAAATGCTTAATTTTCTTGGTATTTGTTATTGAAAGAGCAGCAATGTCAGCTAGCTGAGCACATATGTAAACCAATGACAAAAGGCATATATGAGCATCCACCAATCAGCAGCTAACTCCCAGCTGCTGAGCCTACCTAGGTGTTATTTTCAACAAATGATAACAAGAGAACAAAGCAAATTAGATAGAAGTAAAATGCAAAGTTGTTTAAAACGGTATATTCTATCTGAATCATGAAAGAAAATTGTGGGGTTTGAAATCCCTTTAAAGGGATATAAAAGTGCGAAAAGAAAATCCTCTAATTTGTTAAAACTTTGCAGGGGAGCCAATGACAAGAGACAAATATGAGTAACTACAAGCGGTATATGTACATATTCTTTTCAACAAATTATACTAAGGGAATAAAGTAAATTTGATAGTAGACGTGAATTTAAAAGTCTTAAAATGACATGCTTTATCCAAATTATGCAAGTTTAATTTTGACTTTTCCTATCCCTTTCAAATCCACTTGGATCTGCATCATTGTACTTGTCACAGTTAATAAAGTAGTAATAGTATAAAGGGCTCGATTTATTAACGGCTTCGTCCATCTACAGCTGCAGGTTCTCACAAGAGAACCTGCAGTCAGTATTTATCAAGCAGTGGTCATCAGACCGCTGCTTCCCTAACTCTTCTCTACCTCTTAGTTGGAGAATTGCAATCTCCCCGGTCTCATCCGACCTGGGAGATTGACAGCTCCTGCCCGCGCGTGATTGGCTGTGCGCGGGCAGGGGGCAGCATTGCATGCGAGCGCAAAAACATGCAATTATAAGGGCCTTTTCAATATACTGTACTTATTTCTCTTGGTATCTTGCTGAAAAGCATACCTAGATAGGCCACTGGGAGCTAGCTGGTGATTGGTGGCTACACACATATGCTCTTTTGTCATTGGTTCACCAGATATGTTAAGGTGGGCCCAGCAGTGCATTGTTGCTCTTGAGCTTGGGTTAAACACAGTTATATGCAAACAATAATCACATTAAAGAATTTACTTTTTTCACTTATATGTCATTTTAACTACTTATATTTATTTTAGTCTTAAATAAAATTTCCTGTATCTTTTGCCAATCTTGAAAATTAAAAATCTTGTTCTCTACAAGAGGCAGGGTTTAAGTGCATGTAAAAATGATTTATTACCTTTTAATTTGCTTGTTTTTTGTTGTTGCTGTAATTATGACAGTGAATCAAAGTTCAGGGCAGATAATCCAATGCCAACACATGCAATATCAGTTTCCATATTTTGGATTACAATGCAAGATCTTACAAAGAAGATATTTTATATTTGGATCTACTGGATTTTTCCTTCCCTTTTATGCCTACAAATATAGCGATGCTTCCTATAAGATAAAGCAGGTAAACCAGACTTTTTAAAGAGACAGTTAAAAGTATTTTTTTAAGGGATATGGATGTGAAATGGCTCTTCCAGTCCAGTGTCTAAAAAGCTGATTCTGCCCATTAAAGGGATACTAAACCCATATCATGGCCCGAATGGGGCCAAATACCCGTTTCTGCATGAGCCTTCAGGCTCGGCAGAAACTCGTCCACTGCCTCTGAGGCTGCGGGCATATCAATCCGACCGATCGAATACGATTGGGTTGATTGACACTCCCTGCTAGCGACCGATTGGCCGCAAATCTGCAGAGGGCTGCATTGCACAATCAGTTCACCAGAACTGCTTGTGCAGTGTTTAATAGGCTGTCGGCCTTCAGCGATGTCTGTAGCGTATCATGTCCGCCAGACATTAATAAATCGGCCTAGAGCATGCAATTTTAAGCAACTTTGTAATTTACTCCTATTATCAATTTTTCTTTGTTCTCTTGCTATCTTTATTTGAAAAGCAGAAATCTAAGCTTAGAAGCCAGCCCCTTGTTTGGTTCAGCACCTTGGGTAGCGCTTGCTGATTGGTGGCTACTTTTAGACACCAATTAGCAAGAGCTACCCAGGTGCTGAACCAACAATGGGCCGGCTCTTAAGCTTAGATTTCTGCTTTTAAAATAAAGATAGCAAGAGACTGAAGAACAAATTATAATACAAGTAAATTATAAAGTTGCTTTAAATTGCATGCTCTGTGTGAATAATGAAATACAAAAATTGGGTTTAGTATCCCTTTAAAGAATCCATTTACATGTTTTGCATATTTTAGTATAAGTTCACTTACTGAATAGTTATTTACCTGGCTGTAGTACTTCTGTTCTTATGGAGGAGTGATACACTCACATAGATGCTGTTTCTTATAAGCCATAAGTTTTTCCCTGAAGCAAAAAGCAGTTGGAAGTTCAGTCTCATAGACTTCCGTAGCTTTAACTATACAGTCTCTGATTGGCTGTATCTCCTAAAGAAATAAAATAAATGCTGTTGCAGAGGACAAGACACACAGCTGCACGATAAGTAAACATAGATGCAAAAATGGCTGATTCAGTTTTCAAATGAACTTAAAAGGG